>NC_021162.2:49747165-49780170 GCF_000331145.2 Cicer arietinum | reverse complement strand
CAATTTCCCCCCCCCCCCCCCCCCCCCCGTCATGATTAAAAGACTATTTTACCCTCCATCTCATATATAAAAACCAAAAAAAAAAAATTACCCACATTTTCAACCCAACCTTTGAAGATCTGAAAGATTCGAAACGCAAAAGTAAGTTCATTTTCGAAACTTTGCAATTTTTTGAAACTTTCGAAATGCATCCGTCGAAGATTTGGAAGATTCGATACACAAGAAAGTTTCGAAAGTTTCCTTGAATTTGAAATGTTCGAAATGCAATCCTCGAATATTTTGAAATCTTCGAAACAAGAAACTTTTGAAAGTTTCTTGAATTTGAAATCTTCGAAATGCAAGGCCAGGAAAAGTTTCGAAATGCCTGGAAAATGTTCGAAGTTGAGGGAAAGTTTCGAAGGTTCTAGGAAAGTTTCGAAACATACTTTCGAAAGTTTGGATCTGGGAAAGTTTCGAAACATAGTTTTATATATTATTTATAATTTTTTGAAACTAAATGGGAAATATTATTTATATATTGTTTATATATTATCTTGGGAAACATTATTTATATATTGTTACATTGATTTTTTATTGTTTATAATTTTTTTAATATTTATATATTTATATGTTGCAGTGCCTAGGACGAGAGGTGCATTCGGCCAAATTATTCGCAATATTATAGGTGGTGATAGAGGTGGTGATGGTGCAGAGAGAATTCCACCAACAACATCAAATAGACGACGAAACGAAGCAAATCGTCAAATTAGGCATCGTCGTCGAAGACAAGACATCCATGATGATGTCCCTGAGCCTCAGATGGAGGAGGATGTCTCTGAGCCTCAGTTGGAGGAGGATGTCCCTGAGCCTCAGATGGAACATGATATCCGTGAGCCTCAGATGGAGGAGGATGTCACTGAGCCTCAGATGGAGGACCATGTCCCTGAGCCTCAGTTGGAGGAGGATGTCCCTGAGCCTCAGATGGAACATGCTGATGATGCTGCATTAATTTAATAAACAACATTAAGCATTAATTTTACCTGTACCCAATGATTCTCGTTAACAAATCCAATTGCTAGTAAAGACTGCCCAAAGGTCTCTTTCGATGGTGATTTGTTTAGCGGGAAAAATGTCATATTCAGATTACGAGACAACGACACCAATATGACATTATATAGTGTTGCTATCACGTAACCCAAGTCTGGTAAAGACATCCACTTATCTTTTCCTTGAGCACCCAATTTTGATATTTTCAATGAGTTCCGCACTGATTCAACATTGTCATCAAAAACATTAGAATAAACATCTTTATGTAGACCAATCTCTTTATCCAATTGTGATCGAACTAAAGCCCAAGATTCTTCGGTCCAACCTAGCAATGCTGCAATTGCACGAAACCCACAATTTCCATCAGCCACAACATCTACTATGTCCTCAATATACGGACGTATATAAGTAGGAAATTGTGTCTTAAAAGAATGTTGAGATGATTGAGATTGTTGCCTTGCAGAACGTTGAGATGATTGAGATGGTTGCCTTGCCTTTGCAGATTCTTGAGAGGCATCAACATACTCCCAATATGAAGGATCACGAGGAGTATCAAATTCTTTTTTCTTTTTACCAGCTCCTTTGGTTCTCACTTTCTCTGGTGGTGCAAGTATTGATGTGGTATGTGGAAATACAACTTCACGCACCTTTGCCTTGAATATCCTTTGACTTATAATATCGTGTGTCTTCATGTACGCTTTCATTGCTTCCAACTCTTCAGAAAAGTCATAATCTGATAAAGATTCTTCATCCTCTAATTCATGTGCAATGCTTAACTGTTTCCAAAAATCATGAATGCTATCTAAAGGGATAGCATTACCATTTATCTGCAACTTAGCCAACTCACAAGCACATGGTAATCCATGAGTTGTTCTAATTGAACAACCACATTCTGTTTTGTTAGTGCCTACAATCTTCACCCTTTCCAACTGGTTATCAATTAATTTCATACACTTTCTTGATACACAGTGATGTAGATTTTGAAAAAATTGTGAATTATACCCGTGCTCAACATCCTTGATGGTTTTCTGAAAAGAAGACTGAATGATACATATTTGGTTCTTCAACATCATATTCACTGCATCCCAGCTTTTACACAAATCACCAAAACTAGTTTGAAGCATGTTTTTCAATCTCCAATGAGCAGACTCAACTCTACAAATAAATTAAATAACACAAATTAAAACAAATCACATAAACTAGTAAATCATGTTTGCTAAAACAACACAATTCATATTTTAAAAATACCTGTTAGATGTTGTGTTCCCCAAATGCATCACTCTATTGGTCCAAACGTTGACAAACCTTTCTTTGTAAGGTGTTAACCATGAATCTTTCACATAATCAACAAAAAGAATAATATCGGCACACAATATCTCAAATTGTTGCAAATGATGATCATACTCTTCCACACTAGTCGAATAGACAATCTTTTTCCATAAATCCATTACTTCTTCTTGTCTATCCTTTTTGACATATTGTTTGCATCTTGCCCCAACATTTTTTTCAATATGAAAACGACATAGCAAATGTATTGAAGTAGGAAACACAACACTAATCGCATTCATCATGGCAAGATCTCTATCAGTCACAATAACTTTAGAAATCAAAGACTCAGATTTGAACAACATTCGTACCTTCTCAAATGCCCATATGAAGTTATCTTGTGGCTCTTTTTCCAAATAAGCAAACCCAACTGAAAATGTCAAACTAGTAGAAGTGACACCGACTATTTCAAGTAATGGCAACCGATATCTGTTTGTTTTGTATGTGCTATCACATATCAAAACAAAATGAAATGTGTTTAACAACTTTATACAGTCAGGATGCGTCCAAAAAATATCTCTCAAAATATCAGAATTTTCCCGTCTTCTTGTCCAATGCACATAATTTTCTTGTTGTATTAACTTCAACAGATGCTGCATTTCTGTGTACGGACCTCTCAATGATGATCGATAAGTACTCCTTGCTTTATATATTTGACTGGGAATAGTGACATTGGTTTCATTTCTCACTTTCAAAGCATTTAGAATGAATCTGGGTGCAAGCTTATACTTTGTCATATCATTGACAAATTTCCTCTCTTCTTCGTTTAAACGCCCCAAATAGGAATGACCGGTTACAGTATCAAGTAATTCATGATTGTGTGTCCCACAACGAACACTAATTTTCCATCCTTCACCGACACTTAATGGTACACATCTGAGAGTAAATGGACAGTTTTCCTTATGAAAGCAAGTTACTGATTTTTTTGATTCTGATTTATATCTTCCACCTCTTTCGCATCCCAAAATCAATTTGTCTTTTCTTCCCCTAATTCTGTTTGCTTTATCTGATCGAATGGTAACAATTAAAATTCCATTTTGTCTTCCAATCGCTTTTGCCCATTCAAATACAGCTTCTCGAGAAGAAAATACCTGCAAAATACGTTTCAAATAAAACATTAACTATATAGCTATAAGAAAAATTTAATTGGTGATGATTCATCAGTAGTTATAATAATACCTGATCAGTGGTGAATTTTTCTGTAGAATCTATAACATTTTTTGAAGTAGAAACATCAACTCTACTCATACCTAATTTCAAAATTAGTAACAAATTTAATTAAAAATAATATTCTAAATATTGAATTTAAAAAAAAATTAAAAATAATTTCTAACATAAAATATTGAATTTAAAAAAAAAATAAAATACATTTCGAAACTTTCACTTATTGAAAAGTTCGAAATACATTTTGAAAGTCTTAAACTTTCGAATCAAACTTTCGAAACTTTTGTGAAAATGCAAACTTTCAAAGAACAAATTGCATTTCGAAGATTTGTAAGTTTCGAAACACCATTTCGAAAGTTTCATGAAATGCCAAATTTTCGAAGCATTACTCTATTTCGAAACTTTCAAATGCAAGAAAATATTCGAATACTGTCCATTTCGAAAATTTGGTGTTTATCCAAAGTTTCGAAAATTTGAATTTTTTTGAAATAAACTGCATTTCGAAGGTTTTAAAATAGCAAAAGTTTCGAGTAACTTATTAAAATTCATTTCGAAACTTTTAAACTTTCGAATCCAACATTTTTTTTCTAAATTTTCGAAAGTGGTGGGGTGTGAAATCTGAATGGTGATTTTTGGAATAATGTTATACTGTTTTACAGAGGGGTACTTTAGTCTTTAAAAAATACTAGGGGGGTGGCAGGTAAAATTGGGGGGGGTATTTTAGTCTCTATTGGTTTGAGGATATGTTACACTTTCAAAATAATTCAAAGGTTTAATTTTTTTTTCTAAATTTTAAATTAATATGTACATCAATTCGAAAAAAATCTCATCCAAATTTATTATTCCATGGAGAATTCAAATTAATAACAAATATTAAATTTAAAAAATATAAAAGGTGAGAAGAGAAATCTCAAAAAAAAAAAAAAAATAATAGCCCAAACATGTAAAACATTACAATTATAATAAGCCCATGTCTGTGGGTTGTATCTTAATAGGCCCTATTTTGCCACCCTATTTGAAAAAAAAAAGCCCAATTTCGTAACCCATCTAGGTTTGATATATGTTAGGGTTTATCAGAAATATAGTCGTCACATAGATACAGAGAGAGGGAGAGGGAGAAAGGGAGAGAGCGAGCGAGTTCAAGCTTCATCAAGATGGGTATGATTCATCTCCATCGTTCTTTCTCGATCTCTCAGTTCAATTCTCTACTGCGTGTTTGCATTTGTTCGAGCTCTAATGTGTCTTTTGTTGTTGTTTATCAACAGGTATTTCTAGGGATTCCATGCACAAGAGGCGTGCCACTGGTGGCAAGAAGAAGGCCTGGAGAAAGAAGAGAAAGTAATTCCCTTTCCTTTCAAAATTTATCAAATCGATTTTTAATTTCATTCATTATCTACTATAATGCGTTATCGCCCTGAAGTTGCTTTTGTTCAATGATTCGTGTGTTTTTATTTTGTCGCTAGTTTAATTGGTTTATTTGTTTATTTATTTTCGTTGATTTTAATGTTTTGTTGTTTGTGATGTTTTTGCTGATGTATTTTTGTGATGTTTTGGTCGATGATTACTGGTTTGCTTCAAGTTTATCTGTCAGATATCAGATCTAGCTTTCGTCAGTTTTGGATTTTACACTTTTCATTATTCAAGTATAGTTTTGTAAACTTAATTAATAAGTAATTCGCATTAAAGTCCTTTAGTACCAAAATCTGTTTGGTAAATGTTTTTCGTTGGTTGTTCTTATTCTGCTTTCTGGATAACTGGATGAGTTTGTCTTTCTTCTTTGCCACCCTGACCTGATTTGGTTGCTTAGAGTCAGTCTTATTATGCAATTCTGGAATTATTCATGCCATAGTTTCAATAATCTTTTTATATTATTATTATGCTATATTTCTAAGCTTTTTGGGGTATGAAGCTTGTCTTTTTTGTTTTGTTGGGAATGGATATTGATCAAATCACTAACAGAGGATGTTTACTAAGGGGTAAGTATTTATTTCTTCTATAATAAAGAAACTAAAGTAAACAGAGCTCTGCTGAGGGTTAATACTGAGATGGATATTCTATCTTGCCTGTTGCTGAATACAAATTAGTATGCTGGAACTAGTTGTTATTTTTTCATGTGAAATATGATTGTGATTTTTCTGTTGGCACTTTTTGATTGATCATAATTTTTATGTTGATAAATTAGTATTTTCTTTCTGTGATGATGTACTTACCCCAGTTAATTATTATTTAAGCTTATGATATTTGTGCTGGTTTTCTATAGGTACGAGCTTGGTCGTCAGCCAGCAAACACTAAATTATCAAGCAACAAGACAGTCAGGAGGATCCGTGTTCGAGGGGGTAATGTGAAGTGGAGAGCTCTTAGATTGGATACTGGTAACTTCTCATGGGGTAGTGAAGCAGTAACTCGCAAGACTCGTCTTCTGGATGTGGTTTACAATGCCTCAAATAACGAGCTTGTCCGAACACAGACTCTTGTTAAGGGTGCTATTGTCCAGGTGGATGCTGCACCATTCAAGCAGTGGTACCTTCAGCACTATGGTGTTGAAATTGGTAGAAAAAAGAAATCAGCTGCAGCCAAGAAGGATTCTGTAGAGGTGATAGTTTTGGAAACTTTCCTGTTATACACACTTATATACATTGTCCTATAGTATATTGCTTCATTTATATTTGTGGAAAGTGTTGTTAATTTGCATATCTCGTTTAGTTTTTGAAATGACTCCCTTTTCAAATATTTATGTAAGAAAAATATATCGTATTTTGTATGTTGAAATTGAAAGTAAGCGCTAGTCATATTCAAACATGTTTGCCTTTAAGGGTACTGTAATTAATCATTTTGTGGATTAATTGTCATGCATTCTACTGTGCAGTAATTGGCACTTCTTTCTAATCTGATGTGTTTTTTCTCAACCTTTAATATCTAATTTCCAGGAGGTTGAAGCCGCCACTGAAGAAGCCAAGAAAAGTAATCATGTGCAGAGGAAACTTGAGAACCGTCAAAAAGATCGTCAGCTAGATTCCCACATTGAAGAGCAGTTTGGTGGTGGTCGTTTGCTGGCCTGTATTTCATCTCGTCCTGGTCAATGTGGCAGGGCTGATGGGTATGCATAACTCTGCTTGTTTCAGACTATTTTGTGCTGAACTTCATATTTGTTTTATTGTTTACACTGGTTTTGTTTTTATTTTATTTCTGTAGGTACATCCTTGAAGGTAAGGAACTGGAATTTTACATGAAGAAGTTACAGAGGAAGAAGGGAAAGGGTGCTGCTTAATTGTAGTGTTTTCCGTCTTATATATGACTTCATTTGTTTTTAATAGTGCAACAATATTTGGTACCTTTCAAGTTGATGTCATTTGCTTTGGATGAGACAATGTTTATTGGACAACCTTTAGGTTGATGCCCTAAGACTTCTTTAGTGTCAAACCTTCACTAGTTTTGTGACAGTTTATAAAATTTTTTGTCTTAATTTATTCTTATTACTGAATATTATACTACTTCAGTCAACTGTTTTGCGATTTTTAGCTGGATTAATTTTGAATTGAGCAGTCAATTGGTCAGGCCTGATACATAAATAAGCCAGAAGAAGACTGACCTGCAAGTTTTTAATACTGGGCTAGCCATAATTGAGTACTTTTAAGACTGATAATTATTTTTTCAAAAAACAATGTTGCTTGAGTTTCGCTGCCCAATTGAACCAATTTTTAATATGGGCCAATTGATTTTTGCCAAAATAAACCCGATTTAAAGTAAGCCGCACCGTTGTGCTCGTTGATTTTGACAGCTCGGTTTTATTAGCTGTGTATGTCATATACAAATTGGTGACTAGGATTCGGGAGGTTCTTCCCCACTTTTTGTACATGATAAGGTGCATTTCAAAATGAAGAAAACATTTTGACCAAAATTAAAACACAGACATTATTCAATATAAGATTTTGTTCTAGCAAATTGATTTTGAAAGGATGTGTCAACATGTTTTTATTTAGATTGTTAATTTTCTTAAGCCTTAATTATTCATTTAATTTCTGCAATTTCACAATCTAGTTGTCCAAAAAACTTGTTGTCCTATATGTTATTGCCCTTTAAATAAAGTTATGTGGTACTATCTGGAAGAAGTTGAATACTTTTACATGAAGCTGAAGACTCTTGCATTCGAATGCAAAATAATTTTTTCTTTTGAGCCCGTTCCTCTTAAATAAAAGAACATAAAAATGCATACTTGTTCTAATACCTTTCATAAAACAGAAACAATTTTTTTTTTTTTTTTGCCTGAAAGACACAAGTTTGCAGAAGTTCTTGTTTTTGAAGTATTAGAGATGAGTACCACGGCACGATCTGTCCAACTCACTTTTGGATTCATCCCTTTCATTTACAGAATGAACTTCATATTTGTGCGCATGCTTGTAGTTTTTATGAGCACTTTGATTCAAGGGCAACCTTTTAATGTATTGAACCAATATGCTCTACAAAAGGACCACCATATTTTTGGATCCGTTTAATCATTTAAATGATCAAGATAACTATAATTAAAATGATAGGCAAATATTACACACCTAGTTAGGATTTTTTTTTGGTATGTGCTGCTTGTATAAAAGGATTTGGGTCATATTAACTAAATTAACTAAATTTATTCTAAATCCTTGCCGCCTCCTCCATCTAAACTTCATCTCTTCTTCTTCATTCACCAAAGACAGTGGTTTTGGGTCATTTTTGGTATGAAATCACTACTTATATTATTTTTTTCTTCGACGTAGATTTGTTTTCTTTTCGTATTTTTATGTGAGTTTGTCGTCTAGGTGCAACAATATTTAGTGTCTAGTCTATGTACGTTTTTGTTGGTTCGGATTGTCAAGTCAATCTTAATCCTTTACAAATTCAATCAATAATATTGACTTTATTAATGATACAAATTAAAAGACATGAGTATTTTAGACATTTTGATTTTCACATTTGTAGACAATTTGATTTTACCATTTTATGTTATTAACTTAATCGCATTAATTTTTTTTCTTATGCGTTTTCATCATTTTCGATTTTAATAATTTTAATTTATTTTGTTTTCGATATACTCTATTATGTTGAATGGATATCTCATTTTAATAAAAATAATAGAAATTGTATATTACTGTTTTATCATTGAAAACAATTGCTAGTGCATTTGCTACTCCAGTCTTTATTCTTTATTATAAGAAAATTTTTGGTGCGTTTTTTTGGTCTTTAAGAAAAATATACACATTTCAAGAAATATATTATAATTGCTACAATTTTTTTATACTCCTATTTAATGTGAGAAGTATGTTCACTAAAAGTCACATACAATTTTTGGTTGTCTCTGTTATATTCATGTTCATTCATACTAATGGATGGTCTAGAGAAGTCTATAAATTCCTCATAGCATATAGAAGCTGAGCACATAACTAGTGAAAAAAGGGAAGGGCCAAATAGTTTTTTCAATAAGTGTTATACAAGGCAAAATAAGATGCTCATCCCAAAACACCTATCAATGATACTACCACACCAACAAATGACTTTTCTTAGACAAATCTTCTTGGGAGATGGTCGAGCTTCCTAAAGACAAGAAAACGGTTAAATGTAAGTGGATTTTTTTCAGTGAAGTACAAGTCAAATGAAATAGTTGATAGATACAAGGTCATATTGGTTGCTAAGGGATACACCTAGACTTGTGGAATTGACTATCAAGAAACGCTTGCGGTTAATCTAGTCTGGTCGTTGAGGCAACTTGATGTGAAGAATGATTTTCTACACGATAATATTTTGGAACAGGTCTATATGGACCTCTTGGATTTACACCAAAATATGGTAAGGTGTGCAAATTGAATAGGATTTTGTATGAATTGAAGCAATCACCAAAAGCATGGTTTGAGAAGTTTAGTCATTCTTTGAAGAAATATGAATTAAAGCAAGCTATGGAAAATAAGACACTATTTTACAAGAGAGTTGATACTAATGTTACCCTTCTTATTGTTGACATTGTCGATTGTCGATATGATTGTCATAGGTAGTAACCTCCCTGAGATAGGGGAGCTTCAAGACTATTTGGCCATAGAATTTGAAATGAAGGACTTGGGAGATTTGAAAATACTTCCTTGGCATTGAAGTATCTAAATTTAAGCATGCTTTTTCTCTTTCAAAACGAAAGTATGCATTGGATCTTTTGGCTAAAACAACTAACTTGGCTTGTCAACCGATGGATACACTAATTGAAGTGAACATTCCTGATCAAATTTCAGCAAATAAAAAAGGATATCAAAGGTTGGTTAGAAAGTTAATCTATCTAACTCACACATGATATATCATATGTGGTCGGTCTAGTGAGCAAAACATGATTCTAGTGAATCATATATTGGCTTATCTTAACTCAAATTAGTGCATTTTAACCTTGTTACATCGTCGATATTAGATTGGTTGTTATACATTCAATGTAATAAGTTAGACGGTAACAAATTTGTTAATATGATAAACTTTGTTAGATCAGTTCTAATTGAACTGTTCTAACAGACACATTAAAAAAATAAAACTACACAAAAAAAAATTGTGGTAAATTTGTTATTATAGTAAATTTTATTAGATCTGTTCTAACTAAACTGATTTTACATATTAAAAATAAAAATAAAAACTGCACAAAAAAAGCTATGGTAAATTTATTATTATAGTAAATTTTGTTAGATCTGTTCTAATTGAACTGTTCTAACATATACAGAATAAGAAATCACGCGCGAACCCTCTCATTTTTCATCTTCATCCTTCCTTCTGCAAACCCACAAATTAGTCACCCGCGAATCCAAACCCATTTTTCATCCTTCAACTTTCGTTTTTCATCAAACCCATCCACAAATTAAAGACGCACATCTTACCCGTGAAAACGTTTTCATCCTTCCACATTTAACCTTCATCCTTTAGTGAAAACGTGAATCGTGAATCAAACGCAGCTTTCAGCCTTCATTGCCTGCGACGAGTTGGTCCGGCGCAACATTTTCTACTTCAGCACCGACAACGTTTTCTTTGTCTTCCTGTTCCATCTATCAAGGAGAATTTCCGTCGAGAAGTGTCAATTTCTTTCACTATCGAGAAGTGTTTGTTGCTTTCTCCGGTAATTTTTTAATAATTTTTGTTTGTTACTCAACAATCTAAAATTATTTCATTGTTAATTATTCTTATTATTAATCTTTAATTGATGGAGAAATTTGAAGGAGGAATTTCTCCATAAGTGATGGTGAAATTTGAGAAGTGATGATGCCTAAAAAACTATGAAAGTGATGGAGAAATTTGAGTAGTAGTAGTTACCCCAATTTTCAATCATCCTTTAAAACTGCATGCTATGTGTTTGTGATATTGTCTCTGTTAATAATAAGTCTAATGCTATAATTTCTTAAACACATTTGTCAATTTGAGTTTGTCATTTGTGTTGGTTGTTGCTTAATGTGTTCATACTCTTATGTTTGAAACTGTAAAATATATCTACTATTATAATGTATTCGTGCATATTGTTTAAATGGGTGAAGGAAATATTTTGTGCAAAACAGTTTAATATATATGTATGGTGATCTAAGCTGTAACACTTAATATTTTGTGTAAAACCCTTCTCATAAATTTTAGACAGGAAAAACATTTTCAAATAAATAATAACAGACATGGTTGAAAAATGATATGAGAATTAAGGTAGCTATACTTATAATCAACCAACCAACCAATATTTGGAGATGCACATTCGTATAACATTAAATTAATTTATGTTTTTTAATAAATGCTTTTGGGTGTGAAAAGTTATTTACGTGTTACAATGGGATGAGTTGAAGTCTTTTGAATTCATGCAAGTGCCTTTCCAACCGGCTAGTATAGGATCCATTCCCTTGTTTGAAAAACTTGCTGCTTCTAGCCATATCCCTGAATATATTTATTGCTTACTATGAATCTATGTTTTTATCTACATTTCTTTTTTTTATATCAATACTTAAATACTCCTAAGTTTTAACCAACATATTACAAACAATATTAATCACATACTAATTAGTCTAACCACACTAATTATTTTAATTAACAATTAGTTCATCTAATTAGTCTAATTAACTAACATTGTATCTTATAATACCTGTGTCTAGTAAGCCAATTACAACGTTGGATGATGAAGAAGAATCATAGTGAGTGTTGATTTTGACATGAGTTTGTAAGTTGAGGAAATTCCATGAACGTATTATGTGAAGGTTGAGAATTAAGGTAGCTGTACTTATAACAGAAATCATGATTTGGAAAGTCAACAACAACACTCCCATATGGTAATAATAATAATTTAAGCAAAAGTAGTTGGTGGGAGATTAGTATGTAATTTTTTGGCAAGATTGTGCTTATTGTTATGCATCCAAACCTTGATCACTCTTCTTCTAACTCCAATCTCTTGGCTACAATGACGGTGGTTCCACCGCCGTCAATGCTGAGAATGCGTTTTTTGTTGGTGTCTTTACAATGAGAAAGCCATTTGGAAGGAGAAAACAACAAGCACTTCTCGATAGTGAAAGAAATTGACACTTCTCGACGGAAGTGCTCCTTGATAGATGGAAGAGGAAGACAAAGAAAACGCGTCGTCGGTGCTGAAGTAGAAAAATGTTGCGCCAGACCAACTCGTCGCCGGCAATGAAGGTTGAAAGCTGCGTTCGATTCACGTTTTCATTGAAAGATGAAGGTTAAATGTGGAAGGATGAAAACGTTTTCATGGGTAAGATGCGCGTGTTTAATTTGTGGCTGAGTTTGACGAAGAACGAAGGTTGAAGGATGAAAAATGAGTTTGGATTTGCGGGTGACTAATTTGTGGGTTTGTAGAACAAAGGATGAATATGAAAAATGAGAGGGTTCGCGCGTAATTTCTTATTCTTTAGTTAATTTAGGGAATTTTTTTGTTGTTGTAAAAGGCTTGTTATATCGATCTAACAAAACAGATCTAACAAAATTTGTAATAATAACAAATTTGCCACTGTCTTTTTTTTCTTGTGTAGTCTTTTTTTTAATGTATATGTTAGAACAGTTCAATTAGAACAGATCTAACAAAATTTACTATAATAATAAATTTACCATAGTTTTTTTGTGTGTGCAGTTTTTATTTTTATTTTTAATGTATGTTAGACCAGTTCAATTAGAACAGATCTAATAAAATTTACTATAATAACAAATTTACCACAATTTTTTATTTGTTTTGTGTAGTTTTATTTTTTTAATGTGTCTGTTAGAACAGTTCAATTAGAACAGATCTAATAAAGTTTATCATAATAACAAATTTGCCACTGTCTTGCTTATTACATTGGAGGTATAACAACTGATCTAATATATATCGACGATGTAACAAGGTTAAAATGCACCTGTATATATATATATATATATAGGCATATGAAATAGTATACAGATTCAACAAGTTTTTTCAATTAATTTCATAAGCTATAAGAAGATCTCTTGTTGGTAGTCGATCGACTAATTAAGTAGTAACGCAAAACATAAATTGCGACCTTTGATGAAAATGAACACATACAATAATTTAAAGACTTTATAAATATCGCTGTTATTTTCATGACCATATTGTATATATATAAAATATTTATTTCTGTGAGTATAATTAGAAGTCTTTGTGATTTTTGTAATTTTTATTCTTCTTACTTTAGGAACTGTGGGAGTTATACACTGAAATTTAATAAATTTCACTAACAATTGGCAAAGTTATTACGCTACGTTATGAATGTGATATGCTGAAAAATATACAATGGACTGACCTTATCAGGGTCAAGCTAGAAATTTATCATCCACTCATTATCATAAATTAAGTACATGCTTGTACAGTTTACTGACTTTGTTATTCAATTTTTTTCTCGATGAGTTGTATCGTAGGTGCACTCTAGACATAGTCCAAGTCCACAAACTTAATTAATATTGAGATGAATGTTTTTCTTTTTAAAGGGCAAAGCCCAAAAAACAAACTAAACAGCTAGTGGAACCTAGCCTTACAAACCTCTCATAAATTATACAAAATAATTTTATAGACCTCAATTGGGGGAGATTCTAGAACAATACAATTGTTATTGTCTAAAAAAACTAAAATTAACAAGTCAATCAACTTTTATATTTCTCTTTCACTAAATATGTTAGATCTAACATTCCAATTAAGAATAAAAAATATTTAATGCCTCAAACCAAAATAGAAACTCTCCAATCTAATTTTCAATTTCTTGTAATTATGTCGATCAAAACTTTAAAAACACTTTTTTCCAATAACATGAAAGAAACTGTGAACAAATTAAGGTAAAATCTCTTGACATGGATGTTCTATATGACCTAAGAATTACTTTAGTAATCTTACACTAAAATTTAGACCCAATTTCAATTTAGACTTCTAAATCTAAATCTGATATCGGTTAGGTACATGGGTCTAATGCTATATATGTCTAGATAAATCTTAATATTTATAATATATGAACGATGGTTAAGCTTGTCAACGGTTTGAAGAGCCACGTAAATCTTCTACAAATTTACAAGTTGAGACATACATCCCCCCTACTATAAAATTGTCACCTACATATATGCAACGATTTGTGTTTCTACGAGCAGCTAGAGTAAAATATATACATTGCTGTAAGTCACATTTGACAATGCTATGCACGGTTTTCAATTAACCACATCGACACGTTTCCTTTTTTATCAATTGAATTATGGCTTTCAAACAATTTGTAATTCAACAACAAAATTGAAATATAGAAAACACTATCTCTGTCTATAAGAGATCCTTTGATCAATGAAAAATATAAAGAAAAGTAACTTTTATATTAAATTTATTAATAACATATATTCTATTTCTAAAATTATCTTTTAATTATTAAAAAAGAGAAATAGTTCATCTTTTAAATTTTTACATTAAATTAGGAGTATTTTGAGAAAAAATAATTGATATTTCTTGTAATTTGAAGATAGAGTAAAGACTCATTTTGGTTCTTGAGAAATTTTGAGAGATCCAATTTAGTCATTGAGAAAAATAAAAATATTTTTTAGTCCATAAGAAAAATAAACGGGTCAATTTAGTCCATGATAAATTTTAAAAGTCCCGTCCCTAAAAAAATTAAAAATACATTTTAGTCCTTAAGAAAAATAAACCGGGACAATTTAGTTATTCGCTCAATTTAGGAAAAAAATAAATCCTAGTGTTATTTCATTTAGAGAAACTACAAGTCTAGAAACCCTTTTGATTCCATAGTGGTATGCGATTCTAAATGTGTGACTTCTGTCGTCTCTGTCGTTTGTTCCATAAACTGCATTTTCTTCTTCATTCTCACGTTTTTCTTCTCCAGTCTCGTGTTTTTGAAGGTGTGTTATTGTTCTTCGTGCTCGCATTTTTGAAGATGCGATTTCATGTACTTTTCATGAAAGATACCGTTGTGCTTTACTTTTGGATATTATAGGCGCTGCCTTTTAAATTATATTATATTTTAGTAAATTTTTTGTTTTATGGATTAAATTGTCTATTTTTAATTATTGTCAGTGACCTAATTATTTTTTTAATTTATTTATAGAAATTACACGTGGGTGAATCAAATTGATGAGTCATCAGACAAATTAGCAACAAAAAAAAAAAAAAATTCAATTTTCTAACTCTTGATCACATAAGATTAATTTGGTCCGATTTATTTTTCTTTAAAACTAAAAAATTATTTTTTATTTTTCTCAATGATTAAAATCGGTCTTTAAGAATTTCTCAGAGAACAATGTTCTCCTTTATCTCATGGAGAGGAGTTTCATATGCTAAGAGAGTGTGGAATAAAATTGCCACAAGATGGGGGATAATCAATTAAGTTTGGTATACACTTTTCAATTAATCCATCTATTCTTTTTAACCTCCACTCCTCTATGAAATCCTACTCTCATATTAGGTTAACTCAGACTTCTAGAACCTGAGTTAGGCTTCAAATCACTTATGATTAGGCCACTATAATTTCGACCCGAGCGAGGAATACTATGACAGTCCACAACCTCCAAGCATGAGGTTGAAAGGTTGAAATGCTTAAGCTTATATGATCTCGAGCGAGATTCCATTGACTTCACAGACTTTAACGTTTGTGTAGCATGCATTAAAGGAAAACAGACTAAAGATAAGAAATTAGGCGCATATAGAGCTACAGACGTCTTAGAATTGATACATACGGACATCTGTGGGCCATTTCCAACTCCTTCTTGGAATGGTCAATAATATTTTATATCATTCATAGACGATTATTCTAGATATGCCTACCTTTACCTAATTCACGAAAAGTCCCAATCAATAGACGTGTTCAAATCCTTTAAGGCAGAAGTTGAGAATCAACTTAATAAGAGAATTAAAAAGGTCAAATCTGATCGTGGTGGTGAATACTACGACATATATGACGGTTCAGGTGAACAACGTCCAAGACCATTTGCCAAATACCTAGAGGAATGTGGAATCGTCCCACAATACACTATGCCGGGGTCACCCAACATGAATGGTGTAGCTGAAAGACGAAACAGGACTCTTAAGGATATGGTAAGGAGTATGATTTGTCATTCCACCTTGCCAGAGTCACTCTGGGGAGAGGCATTAAAAACAGCAGCATACATTCTTAATAGAGTACCAACTAAGGCAGCGGCTAAAGCACATTATGAGCTTTGGATTGGGCGTAAGCCTAGCCTGATGCACTTTCCTGTTTGGGGATGTCCAGCTGAGGCAAGGCCTTATAGGCCGAATGAAAAGAAATTTGAACCTCGAACAATGAGCAGCTATTTTATAGGGTACTCAGAAAAATCAAGGGGCTATAAATTTTATGATCCTAATTTGAGAACAATTTTTGAGACGGGAACGACAACGTTCTTTGAGGATATTGAGTTTGGGGGGAAGATTAAGGTTAAAGATTTTGTCTTTGAGGAAGAATCGGTAACAATTCCAGAACTGATTCTTCCACCAATTGACTTTCCCATTATTGAACAAACTCAAGATGATCTGGTTGTTCAGGAAGAACAAAATCCAGATCAAATTCAAGATCCTCAAGAACAAGTGCCTCAAGAGCCAGCTCCATTGCGGAGATCCACTAGAGAAAGGAAAAATGCTATTTCGGATGATTATGTAGTATTTATCAATGAGGTAGAGGAAAATGTTGGCATGACGGAAGACGACCCGGTCAACTTTCATCAAGCCATGCAAGATTCTCGTTCAGATAAGTGGATCGAAGCAATGAATGAGGAGTACAAGTCTATGCAAGAAAATTCAGTTTGGGAACTTATCCCATTACCTGAAGGAGTGAAACCCATTGGTTGCAAAGGGATTTTTTAAACCAAGCGGGATTCCAATGGTAATGTGGAGAGCTATAAGGCCCGTCTTGTAGCTAAGGGTTATACTCAAAAGGAAGGGATTGATTATAAAGAGACTTTCTCTCCGGTTTCATCGAAGGACTCTTTACGAATAATCTTGGCTCTTGTTGCTCACTTTAATTTGGAGCTTCATCAAATGGATGTAAAAACAACTTTTCTCAATGGCGACATTGATGAGACGATCTATATGGTGCAGCCAGAAAACTTTGTGTTGGGAGACCCAAAGAATATGGTGTGCAAACTAAGAAAATCAATTTATGGGCTAAAACAAGCTTCTCGTCAATGGTACCACAAATTTCATCAAGTGATTCTCTCATTTGGTTTTGAGATGAATACAGTTGATGATTGTGTGTATCATAAGTTCAGTGGGAGCAGACATATTTTCCTGGTCTTGTATGTTGATGACATACTGCTTGCCACTAACGATATAGGCATGTTGCACGAAACTAAGAAATTTCTATCAAAGCATTTTGAGATGAAAGATCTTGGTGACGCCTCTTTTGTATTAGGAATTCAGATACACCGAGACAGATCTCGAGGTATTCTTGGATTGTCACAAAAGAGCTATATCGATAAGGTTCTCAAAAGGTTTGGGTTACAGGATTGCAAACCAGGGGACACCCCAGTTGCTAAGGGAGACAAGTTTAGTCTCAAACAGTGCCCTAAGGGAAGTTTGGAAATTCAAGAAATGCAAAAGATCCCTTATGCTTCAGCTGTAGGGAGTCTTATGTATGCCCAAGTATGTACGCGTCCAGACATAGCGTTCATAGTAGGGATTTTAGGCAGATATTTAAGCAATCCAGGTCTTGACCATTGGAAAGCAGCCAAGAGGGTCATGAGATATTTGAAGAGAACAAGAAACTACATGCTCACATATAGGAGGTCAGACCAGTTAGAGATCACTGGGTACTCTGACTCGGATTTTGCGGGATGCCAAGACAGCTTAAGATCAACTTCAGGCTATGTCTTTCTGTTAGCTGGTGGAGCAGTTTCTTGGCGTAGTGCCAAGCAAGGTCTTACTGCTTCATCAACCATGGCAGCAGAATTCGTAGCAATTCATGAGGCATCTGACCAGGGCATTTGGCTGAGAAATTTTGTCACGGGGCTGCAAATAGTTGAAGGGATTGAAAGACCACTCAAGTTGTATTGTGACAATAGATCAGCAGTCCTGTATTCTAACAATAATAGGAGCTCAACCAAGTCAAAGCACATTGACATTAAGTTCCTAGTTGTTAAAGAGAAGGTACAAAGTGGACAGATATCCATAGAACACTTAAGGACAAACTCCATGATTGCGGATCCACTCACTAAAGGTCTACCACCCAAGGTCTTTCATGAGCATACTGCTCACATGGGTGTGCTACAGTTTGAGGAATCTTGATTTTAGTGGGAGTTTCGTCCATTATGTAATTCATGTTCTATGTTTAATTGTAAAGTACAAGTACATTGTATTTGGACTTTCTGATCAGAAATAAAGTTTAAAGTATTCAGTTTTTGGTTACTTTGTACATTTAAGTTATGGTATGATCTCATTCGATAAAGTAGGACCAGTTGAAAATTGACATGCATTGACCAACTTCATGTAATTTTCATGCTACACTTTTCATAATGGGTCTATGTCATTTAGTTGTGTCAGTACGGGTGATCATTGATGGGTTTAGTTATGCTTATTATGACGAAAGATTGTAAGATCGTAAGATTTATGGGTCACATATGTAATTAATTAATAAAGTGTGTTAGGGTCATTATATAATTAGCCAATAAACTAGGGGTCAAATAATATATAATAGTTTATGGCTAAAGAGCATAATAGTTATGAAAATTAATAGTGTAGATACCAAGCAGTTTCTAATTTAATGAGGGGCTGAATTGGAAATACTGCAATTTGGGATATAACTAATAATAGTTATATATAGGGGTAATGGTCCCCAAGGCAAACACAACAAGACTATTCAGTTTCAAAACCCTAAAGGAGAAAACTCTATGGTTCTCTCTATCCCCATCAAGAGAGCAAAGTCTTCAGGGTGTTTTGCTGAGGAAGATCACCCAACCCATTGGCTCTATCATCATCATCCCAGGATTTCATCAATGGCAATTCCCACAGGTACGCTTCCGCCCTTGGTTATTCATCATGTAATTGGCATGGATAGTTAACATAAACGACTCTATCTTCTTGTTTTGATGAGGTATCTTTCATATCCTTTACTTTAATATTTTCTTCCCATGGTAATTCTTAAAGTGTTGATTAATATTGACAAAAAAAGGAAGCTAATTAACAAAAGGTGAAGATGACATTGTTCTAGAACCCTGTAGGGATGGGGATCCAATTTGCCTTTCTCGTCTTAGGGTGTTGTTCCCAAATCGACTTACAAGTATGCTCGTATTTTCAATATTTTAAAGCTAGAACCACCTTTTATCGAGTTTGAGTGCAACATTATGCGTGTTTTAACCATTGCTCCTTCCTAACTCCACCCCAATAGTTGGGATTTTATTAGGGCCTTTCAAATAATGTGTAAATGTTTGAACATACACCTTACTATTGGTAATGCAAAAGTAATTTTAGCTACAATTCTCTGGTTGATGAATTGATGATAAAAAAAAAAATAAAATAAAGAACAATAATCCTCTAACTGAATTTGCTAAATGTGCATATTAAGATAGAAGACAAAAAATTTATATTAATAACTATCTATTTTAAGGTAGCATAAATTACAAATTAGAGATAATAGTTTAAGTGTTTTTAAACTTGAAGAATATTATTACCTAATAAACAAGTAATTATATGTTTACTAATAGAAAAAGTTATAATATAGGAATAAGAAGTATTGCAATATGCATATGACAATCTAAAGTTCGAATCAAAGCATTAGATAGAGACAAAAAAATTTAAGTCAATGATTGTCCCTCTAAAGACGAAAGAAAAAAGTGCTACAATAATTATATGCCTCTGACTAAAACTTATCTTAATCCTTTGATTGAAAGATCAAAAGAAGAAAGCTCTAAGTGAAGTATCTGATAAAGTCTATGTTCTAGTACATGTTAGATCATCTGAATAACAAAGAAATGATAATTTATTAAACAAGTTCAGAGTGTATCTAAAGAATTTGTTTTTGACTCTAATGAATGCACTCTCAAACACGTCTCTGGTGATTCTGTTAATACAAGCAATAATCTGAGTGTTCTACCTCTGATAAGTGTGTCAGGAAAAATGATAGTCTGCCTCTGATTAGTGTGTCTGTCTCAGATAAGTATGTCAAGCAAAATGATGGTCTACCTCTAATCATTTTGACAAACACTATATTGTCTGACTCTAATGAAAGTCAATGCTTTAAAAAATCAATGATCTGAATAGTCAACACTCTAAAGAAGACAAATCTGTTTATCATCTGGTCAACATCTTGAATCTGTTAAACTGTCTGAAAGTTTGTGTAACATCCTCTAAGATGTGCCCTCTTAAAATTGAAGATATCATAATCAATCATGAAGATATATATGGATACATCTTAAAGAATGGCATGTCTTAAATTGTGATTGAAGATGTACAAAGGTAATATTCTCAATGAAAACTTTTTCTCTTTATTTAAGAAGAACTTGCTCAAGTAATAGTGTAGGTGAGAGAAGAATGAAAGAGAAAACGTGTTAAGAAGAAACTTTGAAAAAGTCAAATACACGTCAAAAGAAAGTATGAATGATAAATTTTCTGAATAGAGAGTTATTAGAATTGATGTAAACAATTGAAAGTGTTTTCACACACTTGTACTGATATATAACTTGATATGTAACTTCCTTTTAATTATAGTTAGAATCCTAAAAAAAAAATTAATGTCAATTCATACACCAACTAGAACTAATGTAAATTAGTTCGATAGTGGTAACAACTCTCTCACCGCTAAGAGGTACCTAAAAAGATACAACAACACTCATGAACATCAATCGTAGGTTGCCAACAAGTTGAAAATGGATTATGATGATAACAACCTTTAAAGGCTAGAGAAAAATACTCAAAGCCTGAAGCGACATAGTAAAGAATACTTGTATGTTATTAATTGAAATCGTGGACTAAGTCCTCGACTGCGCTGAGGAAAAATCTCTTTATAAAGGGAGGACTAGATGTAGCGATAGTCTGTTGTGAACTGGTATAAAAATATCTAGGTTTCCTTTATCTTTTTATGTTCCTCTCATCTTATCTCTTTACAATTCAACCTTATTCTGAATAAACTTGTTTTATAAGAGTATGTCGAATGTTTTGATAAATAAAATTTTATGTAAAGAAGTTGAAGTATCGTTAAGAAATGGAAAAACACAATTGAAACCCCCTTTCTTGTGTTTTCCAACACCTTAACCTGTTGGGATATTTTTTGTTTCCATACTATTAAGGGGTTGATAAATGAAATTGGTTGTTCCTTTGTGGCATTACCAATAATGGTATTTTAGACTCTTAATGTTCTTTTTATAAAGGTTTCAAAAATAAGTTTTTCAAGATTTGGGGGAGTGATCCACATCCTAAAATTCTTTTGGATGTTCATGGTGGGGATAGGTATCCACTTTACTGGGTTATTGATCATGTTTCTGTTAAGGGTTTGATCCTTGAAAACTTAGTGAAATAGAGCGAGAAAATGTTGAGTTTTTAGAGCATTTAGTTCCCATAACTTGCAAGGATCTAATTGATAATGAATTTGATTGCAATGGTCTTGAGGGCTTATTGCGTAGTGCATTTACATTTGCACCTTCTTCTTTGTTTTAATTTCTTCAAATTAATTTTAGTAGAATTGTTTCATGAATGATGTTTCCTAAAAATAACATGAATTTAGATAATATTCGAAGAGGGCAACCAACAAGAAGGTTGCTCAACCTACTACCAGTTCATAACAATCTCTGTCTTTTCTAGTTGTTCAGAATTAAAATATCAAACTATCAGCTCCTTGTGGGATACAAGATGTTCAATGCTTCTCAAGTTGTCAAGGAGTGTCTTGAATATCCCTGAGACAGAGACAACAATTTGGTTCAAGGACTAGGTCTTCAAGGGCTTGTTCAATAGTTACTACTTGTGGTCTCAATATGACATTTTTGGGAAAAACAGAGAAAATCAAGTTCAAGGCAGTCGAACAATTGGAGAACAAGTTCAGCTAGGACTCGAACTTGGATAAATAGGAATTAACCAATGTTAAGGGAAATATTAAGGTGGCTTCCAATTGTTTGTTTACAATTGATAACGAGGCAAAGAGATGGAAGAAGGTAGTGGAGGATGACAAGTAAACCCTTTGATCTCGTGAATCTGAAGTCATTGACGAGGTGAAGAAACTTGGGACAATAATAATAGAAGAAAAAAGTATATGTTACATAGAAAATATCACCATGAATACATTGAGCATAAAACTTAGTAACATAGATTTAATAAAAACAATTATAGATGTTTCTCAATCACGTTGATGTGCTAAGCATGAAAAATTCTTTCGATAAACTATACCTCAATTTAATAAAATACTATTTCTTTGTAAGCTATACTCAAATTCCTCTAGCCTCAAATCTTTCGAACAATTTAAGCCACTAGACATGAATAATCTAATGACTTAAAGTCTACATAACAAAAAAGTCATAAAGACTACTTTGGTTTTACCCAATGCTCTTTACTTGAATAACCTCTTTTGGTAAGATTGTATATAATTAAGTCTGTAAATGGTGCGCCACTTACCATCGCTTACCCATTGTTTTCATCACACATAGATGAAGAATTTATCTAGCTAGAGTGAACCATATATATACATATATATCATAACATACGAGTAATAATTTATTCCATTCAAACAATTGAACATGCGCTTAATATAAGAATTTACGAGTATGTATATATATATATATATATATATATACACAGACACCATGCATTAGCATCAAACTGTAAAAAAAAAGTGTTATAGTTCAGCTTTCAAACAAAATTAGTTTTAGACGAAACTCATCTATATAACTCAGATTATCGTATTCTAAAGTCAATAACATTTTATAATAATTTTATGACTGTGCAGATTTGTTTACAATACTACTGATCTATTTATGTATATAGTAAAGTCATAAATTTTAACATGATAAAATTGCTATATATCTTCTTTCAAATTCAATTGGTTTCACTCAAAGATGAGTTTTCTAGCTCAAGATATAAATATTTTACAATGACTAATGCAGTGCAATTTTGAAAACAAAACAACACTTCATAAAATCATGAAAATTTGTAAAATTAATATAAATTTATAAAAATATATAGTAACAATGTACTAGAAATAAACTTTCAAGTTCAATTGATTTCACTTATAACCAATTCCTATTACTTTTGTTATACTCATTTTAACTCAACTATGTCATAATCTTTTTATGCAGAAAATACTACAAGTTTGGCAATTTAATTAAAATTCAATTGATGTTCGATTTGAATAAACGAAAAAATTTTGGAAAACTTAAGATGTCTAGTTTATAAATATAAATTTCATTTTGCATAATAGGCATTCAATTGATACATTTTAATAAAATAATGTATATAGGTACAAATATAGAATTATAGATTCTTTTCCAACTTGTAACTCAATTTTCTCTATCGATTCTCAATGAAAGTTAGTGAAATTTGTACCCATATCGAAGATAACTAAGTACCTAGTTTCTAATTGGACAGAAAATAGTTCCAAACACTATCTATCGAGAACGTTGTGAACAACAAAAGTATAATCATATGAATTTAGAGATAACATTATACTGTTTTCAATTCAAGTTTTATATTCTCACGTTCATTTGCTCAACTAAGTAGAATATGTTCAAAATTCAACATAAAAAACAATTAGTTATCAATACTAAACAATTATTATTCCATCACCAACCCAACCACAACACTCAACAATCATAATAAAATAACTATTCATAGTAATTAATACAAACACCTAACATGTATTCTTAATAATCGATGATACTAAATCAAATATAATTATTATTTTATCACAATACTCAAACATGCAAATCATAAAAAATTCTTAGCAATATGCAATCAATATCTCTATGCACACCTAAGAGAGATTTAAAGAGGGTTTTCTATACCTCAATTTAATAAAGTATTATTTTTTCGTAAGCTATAGACAAATACCACTTCTACCTCTATCATCGAATCTTTCAAACAATTTAAACCACTAGACACAAGTAATCTAATGACTTAAACTCTACATAACTAGTAAGTCATCAAAACTACACTGGTTTTACCCAATGCCCTATACTTGAATAATATATTTTGGTAAGATCAGACATAATTAAGTTTGAAGTGGTGTCCATTTTACCCTCGCTTACCCCTTACTCCCGTCATATATATATATATATATATATATATATATAATAATACTAATAATAATATTGTATATATCTGATCATAACATATGGGTAACCATTTACTCCATTCACACAATTGAACATGCACTTAATGTAGAAATCATATCAATATATAAATAAGTTTATACACACACAAACACACCATGTATTAGTATTAAGCTTCCAAGAAAAGAGTGTTATATTAAAACTTTCAAATACAATTAGTTTCACTCGAAGCTGATCTATATAACTCAAGTTATGGTGTTTTAAAGTCAACAACATTGCATAATAATCTTATGACATAGTAACTTTGTTTATAATACTACTAACCAATTTGTGTATTTAGTAAAGTCATAAATTTTAACAAGATAAAACTACTATATGTTTCTTTCAGACTCAATTGATTTCAATCAAAAACAAGTTTCTTAACTGAAGAAATAGATATTTCAGAATGACTAATGCAGAGCAGCTTTTAAAACAGAATAGTCGACTTTATATAAAATGATGAAAATTTATAAAATTAATATAAACTTATAAAACTTTACATTAACAAAGTAATATAAATATGCTCTCAAGTCCAATTGGTTTCATTCAAAAATTGATTCCTATTGCTTATCTTATACTTATTTTAACTTAGATACTCAAAATTATTTTCAACAGAAAATACTACAACTTTGAAAATTTAATTAAAATATCAAACGATGTCCGATCTGAATAAACGATAACTTGAGAAGGACATGGAATGGAGTTAGAATTTTCTCTATGCTCCTTCTTGCTTTCGCTTTTCTCTTTTCCCCATTTTTTCTAATTTTCTTCTTCTTCTTTTATTTGGGTAAAAAGATGTATGTGATGCATGTCTTTTACCCATTTTCTCTAGTTGAGTTGAAACTCCATTTATACTCTTTTCTATTTAACTAAAGATAAAATTATATTTAGACATCATTGGACCATTTAAGAATTTCGCCTTGGAACACTCACTATATTCTCAATTATACTTTTAAGCCTTATAGTTCATGGACATGTAAATAATAGAAAAAATTATAAACAATAATAACAACAACAACATAATATTTTAGAATAATAATTTTAAGTGTTACACATTGTATTTAATAAATTTTTTATTTAAACACCTTTAAACTCTAAAGTATTATCATTTATTATTTTTGTATCATTTACTCTATTTTTTTCCCACTAATTTTATTAATTTATTTTTAAGGAAATGCTCTCAAGTTCCCCAAGGATATTTATTAAACATTTAAAGTATAAATTTTATATTAACAATATATTGTAGATTGGGATTTTAACTTTTAAAATGTCAATTTTTTCTTAAAAATTTTTATTTTTGTATTCTTAAAATGTTTTGGAAGTTGAATTTTAAAATAAGATAACTCTAAATTTAAAATAAGATGATTTAGAAGTTGAAATTTAATTTTTTTCTACATTTTAAAATTAATAATTTATTTAAAAGATGTGTTATTTGAAAAATTAAGAAAACGTAAACCGAAACTACCATTATTACAAAAGCAAAGTAATTATAGAGAAAGCCGTTGTTATGATTGAGTGTTGAACTTTGTATTCCTTGCTGATTTTGACATCTAAATCATTGAAAAGTATTCATCATAAGATTTTGCTAGATATTAACAAACTAACCCGTAGTCGTTTTAAACAATATGAATATAATTAGCGCTTTTTTTCTTCCTTTTTTTGGGTCTATATTAGCGCTATTATATCCATACAGTTTAGTTATTATTACTAGTTAATCATCATATAGATAGATAATCATATCAAAGGGAACAAATGAACAATTGAAAAAATTGTGGGCCAAAAGGGAACACACACATAAATAGCAGACAATAGGGCAAACAATTTTGAATCTTAATATTAGTTTGTATCCTTGCTTTTAATAATTAGTAATAACTTCTTGCAACAAATATCTTATCTGGTTGGTTGATTTGTTAAAAAAGTGTTAACCGCATAATTTAATTGGATATTGAAGAATTAAACAATGTTTAGTCCCAACAAAATTAGGATATTTTAAATTAGTCTATAAAAAAAATGTATTTATTTAATTTAGTCTCTATTTTAATTTCATAGAAACTTTTTTGAGTAGTTTGAAGTATCAATTTTTTATAAAAATATTTTAAAATAACGACTAAAAGTGAATAAAAAATTTAGGAATTAAAAAATTAATAATTAAAAAATTAATAATTTTTTTACATAGATTAAAAATAACATTTTAAAATTTTATAGAAACTAAAACTTATTTAATTATAATTTAAATGTTGACTTTATTTGATCACGACATTGATCGCTCCATAAATTTCAAGCTTAATTAACATGTGTTATAATTATAACTTTTGATGTAATGGTGTGCTAATCTTAGAAGTGGTATTATTTTTTGAAAAATACTTACTTTTAGTTTCTAAAACATCTTTTGTTAACCTACGAGACAAAACATTTCCATTTCTGGGAATATGACTTAACCCTAACTTGACAAAACATTTCCATTTCTGGGAACATGACTTAGGGGGAATTTTCAGCTTCTATATCTTCTTCCAAACCTTGTGATGAATTTCGATTACATATTTTCCATTCCACAATTATATATTGTTGTAAGACTTAACAACATACCATCAGGAGCCCACACAAAGGATCAAGGGATCAAGAATACGACATATTTTAGCAGCTTCAAAACTTAGGAAATTTTGATGAATTGTCAGACCTTTTACTAATAACTCTGTGTTGTTTTTGAGTTTTAGAAAACTATTTAAAAATCACAATTAATGTCACCGAAGATATTACTGGGTTGAGTCGCGGACTAAGTCGCTCTCTTTAAGACGTTTCGCGGCACTGCCCAAATTGTGCAAGGCAGACTATCAACCACGAAGTCCTCAGGATAAAACAGCTCACATTCACTGTATCGGAGTTCCACTGCACCGTAGAAAACCGTTCTAGAATTACACCCTTAATATGCACTCTCAATATGACAATTAAAGTCACTGTCAATATGGTACTATGACCATTCATAACTACGGCATAATAACCGCTCAAAAAGACAAAAAAACGAATGGACTACGACATAATAACCGCTCTAAAAACAAAGTGACTACGACATAGCAACCGCTCTAAAAACAAAAGGACTACGACATAAAAACCGCTCAAAAAACCGAAAGGACTACGGCATAACAACTGCTCTAAAAAACCGAAGGGACTGCAGCATAATAACCGCTCTAAAACCGAAGGGACATAAAGAAAGGGGAGAAGTGACTCAAAAATTAGGCGAGCATAATATAAAAGGGAGAAAAGAGAAAGTTGGGAAAAACATCCAACTTTGGTGTGCTTTTCACAATAGTTTGAAACTCATTATATAGTGATGGAAGCAAACTCACATGTGTTTTCTAAACAATGTGGGACTTTGGTATGTATAGAGTTGAAACTACAAAATATGATAGTTTACCAAAGTGAGATTTCAAAAAAAATTATTTCCAATGTGGGACTTGAATTTTTAAAAAACAAGTTTATTTCTACTTAAATTTACGAAAAATATTTCTTTCCAATGTGGGACTTCAACACATTTTTAAATTCACACTATAACATACTTATGATCCAACAATCCCCCACTTGAATTTTAAAAAATGTTTCTGAAATAACATCAAATGCTTCTATAAGATCGTGCATAAACAAATGTGTCTCTTGACTTGAACCTTTGCATAGTAAGTAAGATTCAGATTCAACAAGAGTGACTCGTAGTCTTGAACTCTATCTATGACATCAAACCCACACACAACCTTTTCATAGGGTGTATTCTCAAAAGCCCGTGCATTAATGGCCCTGCACGTGTATCCCAGTATAGTGAACTCTCTAGGAATTCTGCCTCGAAATTCCATAGGAAGCGGCCCCACTTCCACATTCACATAGGTGAGTCTATCAAAAGTACTCCTGTAGCTAGGTACTCCCTCCACATAGAGTATAGATCTCATTTAGAGTTTCTATTACCTTATCCTATCATCGCTTCAGGAATCATGTTTCTCTAATTTATAATAACATGTTCATCTCATATCACTTCACGACTTGTTATTACCCATTGAACCTAATTCTTGGGATCTCCAGTCTTTTAGGCCGGGTTACCATCATGAGTGACTCTATAGGCATTAGTCTCATCCTTTTGGATGTATTTATGACTTTCTCTGTAGCTAACCCTTTCGTCAAAGGATTTGCTAAATTCTCATCAGTGCATACATGATCCACTATAACAACTCAATTAGAAAATAACTTTCTAAAGTGTCGTGCTTACGAATTTGTCACCTCTTATCATTGTAATAACAATTCTCAATCTTCGCAATAGTCGCAGTACTATCACAGTGGATCAACACATCTATCATAGGTTTTTTCCATATAAGGATCTCAACTAGCAAACATCTCAACCAGCTTGCTTTTTCACTAGTAGTAGCTAGTGCTATCATTTCAGACTCCATAGTGGACTGAGTCAATATTGTCTGTTCTTCAATTTCCAAGATACAACACCACTCACTATATTAAAATATAGTCATCGATTGCTTTGGAGTCATTTGATAATGTAATCCGAGACTCATGGTCATTTTCAGGTATCTATGACTCTTTCCATAACGTGCCAATGCTCCATACTAGGTCTACTAGTAAACCTGCACAACAGTCCCACGACGTAGGCATTGTCGGGTCTAGTATAATCAGTGGCATACACGAGGCTGCCAATGATGCTCACATATTCAGTTTGTCTAACACCTTCACCAGTGTAATTGAAAAGTTTCACACTTAGATCACATGGTGTGCAAACAGGTTTACAGTCAAAGTATTTATATTTCTTTAGGATTGTTTCAACATAGTGAGACTGATCCAAATAAATTCCATTTTCTGACCTAGTAATCTTGATTTCGAGGATTACATTCGCTTCTCTAAGATCTTTCATATCAAAGTTGTTACACAACAATGATTTCACAATATTTACAACATGAATGTTTGAATCAAATATGAGTAAGTCGTCTACATAGAGACATATGGTAGTGCAAATGTCATTTTCAAATTTGTAGTAAATACATTTGTCACTTTCATTCACTTTAAACTCATTTGATATAATAAAGTTATCAAACTTTTCATGCCATTTCTTTGGAGCTTATTTAAGACCATACATGGATTTATCTAACATACATACCCTGTATTCTTGTCCTTGAATTACAAAACCTTTAGGTTGTTCCATAATAGATTTCTTCTTCTGAATCACCTTTTAAGAAAGTTGTTTTAACATCCATTTGGTGTAAGACCAGGTTAAGAATGGTTGCTAGTGATATGAGTATTCTAATGGATGTTATTCTAGTGATCGGTGGAAAATCTCGAATAAATCTATATTTTCTCTTTGTCTAAAACCTTTAGCTACAAGGTGTGCCTTGTATTTTATCAATCATTCCATTGGGTTTTAGTTTCTTTTTCAATATCCATTTACAACCTATTGATTTGCAACAAGAGGCAAGTCTACTAAATGCCAGGTCCGGTTATATTCTAGAGAATCCATTTCATCATTTATTGCTTCTTGTAATAAATTTGCATCTAAAGATGACAAGGCTCCTTAAAGATTTGCAGGATCCTCTTCTAAGGTATAGGTTGTATAATGGGGTCTATAATCTTTAGCAAGCCTGACTCTCTTACTTCTTCGGGTTTCTGTTTCGCATTGTTTGTTGCTTCTAGTTATAGAAACGTGACTTGGTTCGCTGCCCCCACTATTTCTCCATTTGAAAGGGAATTTATTTTCATAGAAGTCATCTTCACTTGACTTTATGATCACTTTTGCATTTAGGTCATAAAACCTATACACTTTGTTCTTTACCGCATACCCAATGAATACACATTCATAGGCTCTACTGGCGAGTTTAATTCGCTCGGGATCGGGGATTCTGAAATAAGCTAGACCACCCCATGTTTGAAAATAAGACAAGTACGATTGTCTTTTCTTCACTATCTCATAAGGAGATGTTTTGTTTTTAGATTTAAAAACTCTATTCAAAAAATAACAAGTAAACAATATATTTTCCGCACACCAATGATATGAAACACAAGAGTTAAGCATACGAGCAACAACTAGTTCAATAAGAGTTCTATTCTTTTTTCTTTTCAACTTTACCATTCACTTCAAGTAATTATGGTGTAGTTGTTCCATGTATAATTCCAGAAAATTTATAAAACTCATTAAATAAACTGAATCATACTTGGAATCTCTTAATCTTTATACTAAATTGATTTTCAATTTCAGCTGTAAAGATCCTTAACATGTCAAGCGTTTCACTTTTATTTTCCATTTCTTGTTAACGTCTCATCAAGTTTACATATATCAAAGTGTAATAAATCTAAAGACTTAGATTCTCTAACTACATATTTATGTGAACTCATTGTTATTTTAGCTTGACTATAAAAATCACATTTTTCAAAATCATTTAACAATAACTTTGGAATTAAACCTAAGTTACTTAATTTTGAAATCAAATGTGTTCACATCACATAGTATGGCATGTCAAAAATTAAAATCACACAACATATATGCAAAAAGAGACATTTTATTAATGTCAACATCCAAACATAAAGAGACATATTAAATTTCAAAATTAAATTTGAATATGCCATGAGTGACGTACCTTAATGGATGATCTCATAAGTTATCTTCTGAATTTTACGGGAATGTGCTTCCACGAATTTGTCAGCCTCCAAGTGCCTCCACGGATCTGTCAGCCTCCACGTATCTATCATCGAACATCTGATACTCTGGAGAGCAGTCACAACTTATTCAGACTATCTCAAACATATCTCGCAGTATTGCTGGAACTGTAATAGTTATACAGATCATCATCAAGTCGATTAAGAATATAATTCTTATCATTATTCTCCCATGAGTTAATTCTACAACTGTTTTATCCTTTTCTATTTGCTTCAAACTGAAACAGTTTATCGAAATCAGAGGCAACATAACCAAATCCAGTAATCTCTTCGGTTGACATGGCAGAACGAAATGTCTTAAAATTGTTGTTTTTGAGTTTTAGAAAACTATTTAAAAATCACAATTAATGTCACCAAAGATATTACTGGGTTGAGTCGCAAACTAGGTAGCTCTCTTTAAGACGTTTCGCGGCACTGCCCAAATTGTGCAAGGCAGACTATCAACCACGAAGTCCCCATGATAAAACAACTCAAATTCACTGTATTAGAGTTCCACTGCACCGTAGAAAACCATTCTAGAGTTACACCCTCCATATGGCAATTAAAGCCACTCTCAATATGACAATTAAAGTCACTCTTAATATGGTACTATGACCATTCCTAACTACGGTATAATAACCGCTTAAAAAAACAAAAAATGAATGGACTACGGCATAATAACCGCTCTAAAAACATAGTAACCGCTCCAATGTGGGACTTGAATTTTTAAAAAACAAGTTTCTTTCCACTTAAATTTACAAAAAATATTTCTTTTCAATGTGGGACTTCAACACATTTTTAAATTCACACTATAACATATTTATGTTCCAACACTCTCATACCATGATTTTCTCTTATCCAATTATCCTATCAAATATTGATTTGAGAACCATTACCAATAGACCATAAACCTCATTTTTAAGAGCCCAAACAACATTTAGGATGCTTCTCCAAATGTAACTAGGATTTTGGGTAGTATATTTTTCCTTTAAACATTTACTAAGCAGTGAGTTAGGATTCAACAATAATCGCCACCTTTGATAAGAACTTACCTCCATGCACTATAAATATGCTTTTCATTCCACCCTATGTAGAGGCTTACTCTATGTTGGCTCGGAATTATGGGTAATGGCAGGGGCATTATTGGCAATCTAAAAACCATGAATAGACCCTCATTTTAGAGCATATAAAAGTAAGCAAGAGAACACCATTGCACAAAGAATAAAAAGATTGGGAGACAAAGGGTCATCCTATGGAAAATCACTTTTAGGATTAAAGGAAGAAAGAGGAAAACCATTTAAAAAAATATCAAGAGAAATAGAAGTAACACATTGCACGATATCCTGAGCAAAGTTAATGTAGTGATCTCCTCTACAATGAACTCTATATCCAATTATTCTTTTAAATCAACACTCACTTGAACGATCTGGATAATCTCCTCCACATTTGTAGAATTTGTATAGGTGAAAGTTTCCTAAAAATGAGAATTAAGATTTGGTCAATCTCTTCTTCATCCTCAATCAAAACCTTCTATTTAGAACAAAAACAATCAATGGTATTCCTTCTTTTCTTTGAAAAACCTTTAAGTGAAAAAACATAGTGTTTTTATCACCATTGTGTAACTAATTAACATTTGCTATTTGACTCCACCTTATTTCCTAATGTTCCAGGTGAAGTTGCAATGTGAATTATAAGGAAAGGGGTTGGAATTATAATTGTTCATTTTTAAAAATTCATGTTAAAAACTAAAATGTTTATCTCAAGATTGATCTTAGTTACAAATGAAGAACATTCTTGGTTAGTGAAAAACAACAATAATAACTTATCTATATAAAAACTGATTAGAAGATAAAAAGAAAATAGAGATAAGGGAAGTGATATCACATAAAGATATATCCTGGTTCACCCAACACGGATTACGTCCAGTCCTCACAATTGTGAGATTTTCCACTAAGTGTTCAAAGCAAGATCGTTCTTGGTTTTCACATAACATTTACAGATCAATCTTGATAGGTTACAAAGTACTACCTTTCTACCTAGAAAGGATTTCCACATGTTACCTTACACTCTT
>NC_021162.2:49725928-49747102 GCF_000331145.2 Cicer arietinum | reverse complement strand
CACTCTTTCAGAAAGGAGTTTTACAAACTACCTTTTAAACATAAAAATATTTTTACAAACTACTCAAGCTATGTCAACAATATAGCCTTGAGTTACAAAGTAATGATTTTGAGATTGTTAGAATCTGAGTATGCTCAACTCGTGTTTGAGAATAGATTCTAGATTTTAGAACTCAATAGAAATTGATTCTAATATCAAACTAAGAATATAACTGCAACTTAGAAATGATTAAAAAGCTCAAGAGGATTCGAGTATGATTGAATGAGTGATGTATTGCTTTTTACTTGAAGCTCTAATATGTTATTCTTCTTGAGGCTTTATTTATAAACTTCAAGAGGGCATATGACAACTCATATGGCCGTTGGAAATAGTCCAATTTTCATGAGTATGTGAGTGGATAAGATCAGCCATAAAGCAAGAATGTTCTTGTTGAAAGCAGAAATTTTTGTGTGAACCAAGAACGATCTTCAATTTTTCCTTGAGATGAGTTGACTTTTAATCTTATCTTGACAATCACAACATATTGTTCCCTAGGAAAACGAGATTGATAAACAATCATATTACTGCATAAATTGAGGGGGAGCTTTTAAGCTATTCAAAATTAAAATTAGAATCATAATTAAAATCTAAATTAATATGTTTGTCATCATAAAAAATGGGGAGATTGTTAAGACAAACTCTCAACTTAAGTTTTAATGAAAATAAACAAAGGTTAATTAAGAATGTTAATTATGATTATAAATGTTCTGTTAATTTAACTTGTACTTTTGAGTGGATTAATTCAAAGATAGGACTCAAGCAAATAAATCAACAATAAAAGATAAAAATTGAACATATAAGAGAGGATAACTTTCTAGACAAAATCTTTAAAAACAGAGAATGTTCTCTAAGACCAAGTCTGATCATCACAACCCCAAGATCAATCAATCTCCACTAGTTCAAAGAAATTTTAGCCTCTAGATTTTACATAAATATCATCAGCACTTGGCAAGGAACAAACCGAGGTAATCAAATTCAAAGAAACTACTCAAATAACAAAGAGAGAAGATCACAAATTAGCAAGATCAGACAAATTTGAACCTTCTCCAGCTGAAACTGTTTAAAAAGTTAAACTATCTTGAAATGTACAATACATCCAAATTAATTTGGAAGACATTCAGAACGATCAAGACTGAACTTCTAGATTGATTATCAATCTCCAGAAAGTTCAAAGATTATAACTTCAGATTGATTATCAATCGCCACAATTTTCATTAACATTCTGCAGAAGTTCATCATCATTCTCCAAGCTGTTTTGACATAATCAAAACTCCAGATCGAAGCAAAGACATCAAAAATACATCTGAAGTATAAAGGATCATTAAACACAAGAGAAATCTGATCAAGAACAAAGAAATCAGCCCAGTCAACTGAATTCAAAAAGTATTCAAAGGCTACAATAATTTTTTATCATATAAATTGGTTTTGGTCAAAACTGTCAAAGAACTACCAACAACTCTTTTGACCATTATTAATTGCTCTAAAATACCTATAAAAGGAAGGCCAATGCTCAGGGAAAAAGCAGAATTTCAAGTGCTAACAAGTCTCGAAAAATCACTCATATTCAATATTTGAAACTCTCTCATTTTTCAAAGAATAATAAGTCTGACCACTTTTCATTACTCTATTATTTTGTACTGAATTCTTTGTAAAGTATCGAATCTCAAACAAGAGTTGAGCCATCTCAGATTCTATAAAAAACAATCTCATCATTATTGTAAAACTCGAACAATAAGAGTGTAGTATAATTTGGGTAGATTGTAAGAAATCCTATCAAGGCTGATAGGTGACCTGATTAATCTCTTTCTGGGTGGAAAGGATTTAAGTTTGTAATAGATCAAGGTTGATCTGAGCTAGGTGCTGTAAGGAATGGACGTAGTCCGAGTTGGGTGAACCAGGATATATCCGTGTATGGTATTCTTTCTCTTATCTCTTTATTTATCAAGTCTGATTAATCATTTAAGTTAATAACATAAACTGAATTTCTGATTTTAAGCTAACCAAGAACGTTCTCCATTTTCTGGTAAAAACCTAGAACATTCTCCATTTTTAGTTTTCTGAAACCAAGGTCATTCTTGAGTTGAATTTTTAAGTATTTTTCATGAAATTTTTTAATAGGGAGATTTCCTATTCAAACTCCCTTCCTTGTAAATCGACATTGCTACTTCAATTGGCATCAGAGCACGATCTCTAAAATATTAAACACCTAACAAGTGCTAGAGTAAAGATCTGGAAGAAAAAATGTCAAAAGCAAAATATATTGTTGAAGGAGGATGTTCAAATAAACCAGCTTACTTTGATGGATTTGATTACTACTTCTAGAAGAATAAGATTTAGCTGTTTATGAAATCTCAAGATACATATATATGGTGCATCATTACAGATGGAGATTTCATAGCAAGAGTTGATCAAAATGATTCAACCTCTAATGCGAAGAAAGAAGTAGTCTGGACAGCTGACGATAAAACCAAGTTACTCCTAAACTCTAAAGCTCAATTATTCTTATCATGTGCTTTGAGCAGGGAAGAAAGTGAAAGAGTTGATGAATGCACAACTGCTAAAAAAGTATGGGATACGTTACAAACTCATCATGAAGGAACAAGCCATGTCAAAGAAACAAGAATATACATTGGCATAAGAAAGTTCGAACTGTTCAAAATGCAAGAAGGAGAAACTATTGATGAAATGTACTCAAGATTCACAACAATAGTGAATGAAATGCGTTCTCTTGGCAAAGCTTACTCAGTACAAGATAGAATAAGAAAATTCATGAGGTGTCTTCCAATCATATGGAGACCAATGGTAACAGCTATAAGCCAGGCCAAGAACCTTGAAGCACTTCCCCTAGAAAAACTAATTGGAACCTTAAGAGCACGTGAAGTCTTGCTGCAAGAAGACAAACCAGTCAAGAAAGGAAAGGCAATAGCTCTAAAGGCTTCTCAAGAAAGTGTCACAGTACAAACATAGGAGGAACTAGAAGAATCTGAACAGGAAGATGCTGATGAAGAAATTGCTCTTCTCACCAAAAGGATACATAGAATGATAAGAAGAAAATACCAAATCAAAAAGGGATTTCAAAACAAAAATCCCAAAACAGATGTGGAAAAGAGCCAAGTCACATGTTTTGGATGTAATAAAACAGGACATTACAAAGCAGAATGTCCCTTAAATAAAAAGTCACCAAAACAATTTCCTTTCAAAAAGAAATCAATGATGGCCACATGGGATGAATTAAAAGAATCAGATACAGAAGAAGGTGAGGAAGCCAACATATGCTTGATGGAAAATAAAGAAGAAGATGAGGTAACAAATTATGAACCTTGCTATTTATGTGAACAAATGGGAATTTTTTTTTGATAACTTGCTAAACGATTCAAACCTTCTTATTAAAAAATGTAGTTCTTTAAAAGAACAATTTTATAAAGAGAAAGAAGAAAAAGAAAAAGCTCAGGCTATGAATAATGTCCTCAACAATATTATTCAAGAACTAAAAGAAACACAACAACAAAACTTTGAAAGCCAAAGATGTCAAGAACGTTCTGCAGCTAAAATGGAGAACGTTCTCCTTAAAACTGAAAATGAACTTCTTAAAAATGACTTGTCAAATTTTATTAAAGCCACTGGAACATTTAAAAAAATCATGGGATCTCAAGTAGGATTATTTGATAAAAGTGGTCTTGATTTTAATCAAAGTCAAAAAATAAAAATGTATGAAAACTTTTTTGTTCCAAAAAGAAAGGAAGAAAAATGTAAAACCAAATGCTCTTATTGTAAAAAGCATGGACATCTAGAATTTGCTTGCTACTTTAAGAAAAGAGATCAAAAGATTAAAAGCAAACAACTTTTTAAAGGGAAAGATCGTTCTGCAAATAAAGTTGAACCAGTTTTTAAAAATCTGTAGAAAGGAGACCATTCTCCAGGTTGTTTTCAAAACAGAGAACGTTCTAGAACAAAAGCATAACTTTCTCTAGAAAATCTAGAAAAAGGAGAACGATCTAGAACTTATTCAAAATCAATATTAAAACCCCTTAAAACCCAAATTTTGAAGTAAATTCCAAGATCAACAATTAGATGCTTCTACTATCTCAAAATTGGTGATCAAGAATCAATCTGCTATCTTAAAAGAAAAGAAAATTTTAAAACTAACTCTCAAGGACCCAAAACAAAATGGGTACCAAAGGTTGATATCATATCTTATGCAGGTTGAGTTTTCAAATGTCAAGAGAAAACATTGGTTCTTAGACAGTGGTTGTTCAAGACATATGACATGAGATAAAAACTGCTTCATGTCATTCATCAAGAAAGATGGAGGATCAGTTACTTTTGAAAACAACAATCAAGCGCATATTAAAGGTAAAAGAACTATTGGTAAGAAACACTCTGCTCAAATAACTGATGTCCAATATGTTGAAGGATTGAAACACAATCTTATAAGCATAAGTCAGTTATGTGACAATGGTTTTGAAGTTATCTTTAAACCAAGAAAGAGTATGTGAAGTCAGAAAATCTGAAACTGGAGAAATCCTCTTTTCTGGAAATAGAAAGAAAAATTTATATGTCCTATATCTTGAAGAACTACCTGATGAATCCTGTTTCATGTTAACGGATAAAGATAAATGGATATGAAATGAAAAGGGCTGAACATATAAGTATGAAAACAATTTTAAAACTAGATCTTGTTAGACGATTACCCAAACTCAATTTTGATAAAGATAAAATATGTGAAGCCTCTGCAAAAGGAACGCAAGTCAAGAGCAGTTTTCGTTCAAAAGATTTTGTAACCACAAATAGAACTCTTGAATTGCTTCACATGGATCTTTTTCGGCCTATCAAAACAACAAGTCTAGGTGGAATGAAATACAGTTTCATTATTGTTACGATTTTTCAAGATACACTTGGGTATTATACAGTTTCATTCGATGCATATAAAACCTTTTGCAAAAAGGTACAAAATGAAAAAGAATCCAACATCATTTCTGTCAGAAGTGATCATGGAGGAGAATTTATAAATGCCTCTTTTAAAACCTTCTTTGATGAACTTGGCATTTCTCATAATTTATCCTGTGCAAGAACTCCACAACAAAATGTAACTGTTGAACTAAAGAATAGAATACTACAAGAAATGGCAAGAACAATATTGGAAGAATCTAATGTTGAAAGATATTTCTGGACTGAAGCTATTAACACTTCTTGTTACATTTTAAACCGGGTATCCATAAGAAAAATTATGAACAAAACTCCATATGAAATCTGGAAAAACAGGAAATCAAACATCTCTTATTTTCACATTTTTGGATGCTATTGTTATATTCTAAACAACAAAGATGTTCTTGGAAAGTTTGATGCAAAATTAGACAAAGCAATCTTCTTAGGTTATTCAACCAATTTGAAAGGTTATAGAGTGTTTAATCTAAGGACTAAAGTTGTAGAAATCAGTATGCATATAAAGTTGCAGGAAACAGAGATTGATAAACAATCTTCATTTCATTCTCCACTAAAAAGCTGGAGAACAATCGAAGATCATCCTCAAACACTAATCGTTGGAGACACAACTGAGGAGATTCGAAAAAAAAGAATCATTCAAGAATGATGAAAACAACATGGCAGTGATATCTGAAATTGAACCAAAATCAATTAAAGAATCATTGGTACACACTGGGTTTTTAGAAAAAAGTTAGATGGATAAGGTAAGGTTGTAAGGAACAAAGCTAGATTAGTTGCTAAAGGCTATAACCAACAAGAAGGTATAGACTACGACGAAACTTTTGCTCCAGTTGCAAGGTTAGAAGCTATTCGTATACTTCTTGCATATACATCTCATAAGCTTTTTAAGGTTTTTCAAATGAATGTTAAAAGTGAATTTTTAAATGGTTTCTTAAATGAACAAGTTTATGTAAAACAAACCTCATGGCTTTGAGAATCAATCAAAACCAAATCACGTTTTCAAACTTACCAAAGCTCTATATGGATTAAAACAAGCACCAAGAGATTGGTATGAAAGACTAAGTTCCTTTATGATTAAACAATATGAAAATGGTGTTTTTATTTGTCAAGAAAAATACATTAAAGATATGTTAACTAAGTACAAAATGAATGAAGCAAAAATTATGACTACTTCCATGCATCCATCTTCCTCATTTGACAAAGATGAAAATGGAAAATTTGTTTCAGAGAAAAGAATAAAGAGGAATAATTGGTTCTTTGCTTTATTTAACTGCCAGTAGGTCTGATATCGTATTCACAATAGGATTATGTATGTGCTAGATTTCAATCAGCACCAAAGGAATCTCATTTAACTGCAGTAAAACATGTTTTTAGATATCTTGTTGGAACTACTGATCTTGGCCTTTGGTATAGAAAATATTCTCATTTTGATCTTATAGCATACTACGACGCTGATTACGCTGGAGATAAAATTGAAAGAGAGAGCACTAGTGGAGCATGCCAGTTCTTAGGTCAAGCATTTATAAGTTGGTCTTGTAGAAATACAATAGTTTTATCAACCACTGAAGCTGAATATGTCTCAACAGCAAAATGTTGCTTACAATTTCTTTGGACTAAAAATCAATTTGAAGACTTCTCAGTAAATTATCAAGCATTCCAATTTACTGTGATAATACTAGTGCAATCAATTTATCTAAAAATCCAATTAAGCACTCTAGATCAAAACATATTGAAATAAAACATCATTTTATTCGTGATCATGTTAACAAGAAATATATTGAATGAATATTTGTTAATACTCAAAATCAGCTTGCTGACATTTTTAAAAGCCTCTAGTTGAGGATAGTTTCAATTTGATCAAAGAAAAACTAAAAATTATGAAAAATCTAGAAAATTCGAGTGAAATTTTGTTTCTGCAGTAAACGGAGAATGTTCATCAATCTCCGTTTTCTAGGCATCATTCTCCCATGGGCGTCACTTTCTCTCTTGTGCAGAAAAGGCTAATCATGACATTTAACGCATGTGTCTACTTGACTTCAAAAGGTGCACTGAGACAGTGTCAAGTGACTTCCCGCCTCCAATTACTTCTCATTCCGTAGATTCAAACCATCATTGCATTTACTCTTCAAAAACACAAAATTCTGTTGAAACTAAACCCACACGAAACCCTTCATTTTCTTCATCTTTTCAATTTGAATCACTCTCTGAAATGGCAAGAACAAAATAACACGCATGCCCTAACACACCATCATCATCTTTACCATCATCAACCTCCGTGAGTCGTTCACCTTCTCCACCACCAAGACCAACTCCACCTGCAATTTCTTCTGATACAACCTTCTCAAATTATCTTTCATTATCCCCAATATCAAACTTTAACCCCATTACCCCAAATCCCTTGTCCATAATCCTTCTGCCTCTCTACACATGTCCTCCTCCAAATATCGTTCAAGTTCCTCCACATTTACGGAAACCTACCCTCAATCCTACAACAAGCAAAAGGCGTTTTATGCATGTTCAGACAGAATTTGGAACTTCAAAAGTCCTAAACACCAAACCTACGTTCTTCATCATCTCTGATTCTAAAATTGATGAATCATCTAAAACACCTCCACACACAACTCCAACAAAACCCTCAACTCCCATCACCCCGTCTAAATCATTATTCTCATCTGAACTTTCTCAATCAACACCACCAAACCAAAAAATGGAGATTGATAAATGAAATTTTTTCTTCTGTCACAAAACCATGTCAGCCTTCTCCTAAAACCACCAAACCACCATCACACTCTCCCAATTCTTAGCCAAAAATAAACTTAGAAATCCACAAAGAAGGAAAACAACTGCCCCTAAATAGATACTAAGAACTGTTGAACCCCTCATCTCCAGAACGCTCTCTAGTTCAAGAATGTTTCCTAGCTCGTGAACCCTCTCCCTCACCAAACCCATAACGTTCTCCAGTTCAAGAACGTTTTGTAGTCCCTAAACTCTGTCCCTCACCAAATCCAGAATGTTATCCAGTTCAAGAACGTTCTCTAGCCCATGAACCATCTCCCTTACCAAAAACAACACGTTCTCTCACTCCATAATGTTCCCTGTCCCCAACCTCAGATTCTTCCCCATAATTTAAAGTAACAATGTCGATTTACAAGGAAGGGGGTTTGAATTGTAAAATTCCTAAAAAAATTGAAGGATTTAACTCAACAATTCCTATGTAAACGTTCTTGGTTTTTACCATAAAACGGAGAACGTTCCTGGTTAGCTTAAAATAAAAAATTCAGTTTATGTTTTTAACTTAAATAATTAACCAAGCTTAATAAATAAGGAGATAAAAGAAAGAATACCACACAAGGTAGTATCCTAGTTCACCTAGCTTGGGCTACTTCCAGTCCTCACAATTGTGAGATTTTCCTCTAAGTGCTCACCACCTACCTCAGATCAACCTTGATGTGTTACAAACTTCAATTCTTTTCACTCAAAAAGAGATTAACCAGGTCACCTATCAACCTTGATAGGATTTCTTACAATCTACCCAAACTATACTAAACTCTTATTGTTCGAGTTTTATAATAGTGAGGCTGTTTTTTATAGAATCTGAGATATCTCAACTCTTGTTTGAGATTCGATTCTTTAGAAACAATTCAGTACAAAAGTAACAGAGTAATGAAAAGTGAGCATACTAATTCTATCTTGAGAAAGTGAGAATTTCAAGTATGTGAATGTGAATGATTTCTTGAGACTTGATAGCACTTGAACTTCAATAATTTCTCTGAGCAATTGCCTTTCTTTTATAGGCGTTTTAGAGCAACTAATAATGGTCAAAAGACCTATTAGTATGGCTCTGTCAGTTTTGACCTATTGGTAGTGCTCTGGAGATTGATAATCAATCTGGAGTTTTATTCTTTGAATTTTTTGGAGATTGATGATCAATCTGGAGGTTCAGTCTTGGTCATTCTGGATGACTTCATGATTAATCTAGATGTTGTATTTAATTCAAGATCGTTTAACTCTCTTGACAATTGAGTTGGAGATGGTTCTAACTTGCTTGAACTTGCTTGATTCATAACCTTTTTTCTTTGTGATTATAATGCTTTTTTAAATAGAATGGATCCTTATTGATAATTGTCAAGTAGTGATAACATTAGCATGAACTTCAGAGGCATATTCTTCTTTGAACTAATGGAGATTGATTGACCTTGAGGCTGTGTTGATCAGTCTTGATCCTGGAGAACATTATCCGTTTTCATAGATTTTGTCCAGAATGTTCTCCTTTCTTATTTGTTTAGTTTTTGTTTGATTTCTTTGCTTTGCTTAATTCCTATCTTTGAATTGATCCACTCAAAAGCACAAGTTAAATTAACATAACATTTTAGAATCATAATTAACATTCTTAATTAACCTTTGTTTGTTTACATCAAAACTTTAAATTGAGAGTTTATCTTAACAATCTCCCCCTTTTTGATGATGACAAACATGTTAATTTAGATTTTAATTTGGATTCTAATTTTAATTTTGAAGAGCTTTAAAAGCTCCCCCTCAATTGTTGCAGTAAGTTATTTTAGTAGAAAATTTAAACATGCATATAATTTCAACATAAGTTGTTTTTCATTAATTCATTTCAAAATACAAACTATCCGATTTTGCAACAGCGTATTCAGAAGTTCCTAATTACAAAAAATACTTCTACAAATAGAATAAAAACTAACTTAGTTATCCCCCTTTGTCATTCAAAAAGGAAGGAGCAAAAGATCCTAATTAGCAAGTGATGGAGAAGATCCTTCAGAAGAAGAAGATTTTGCAGGGTTAGGGACCGGGTTAGAAGTGGGAGCAGGGTGAATTGGGGGAAGAGTGAGTCCAAGTTTAGGAGCAAGTTGTTCTGTTAGCCAAGTTCATAACAAGGTGGTCCCCTGATCTTGCTGAAGCTGGCGTGTCATGATGGTCTGAAGTGCAACCATGATATCAGAGTTTGATGGTTCACCCTTGGGAGGAGAAGTAGGGAAATGAGTGGAAGGTTGAGAAGTGGCTGCAGCAGTTGTAGTCGAGGCAATGGGGGAAATGCAGACAGATGAAAGAGTGGAAAAAGTGGTGATCACTGGGGGTAATGGACCAGAGGATGTTTGTTGTTGTATGAATGGGCCATGAGTATCTGGAAAGATTAAAAACTGACTGATTCCAAATATGGAGGAACTGGTTTTTTGTGGGGAAATGAAAAGAGGAGACATGGTGCTGATATGATGGTTACACAATAATGTACCTAAGTCATGTTGTGGAGAGTGAAGTATTTGGGAGTAAAGAGGAAGTCTGTGGAGGATAAGGTTGATGGTTGAGGAAAAACAGAGAAAGTATGAGGATTGGAAAGCTCTTCTAGAGAACGTTCTCGTTTGGTGGATAACGTTCTAGAGCAGGTTCAGTTACTGCTTCTGTTGATTGTTCAGGTGATTAGTGTGGAGATACTGGGGTTGGTGTAGGAGTGGCTCTTCTCCTTGCTGAGCGCTTCCTCTTTAATGATTTTGGTGGGAAATACGGTGCAGGAGTAGGCGTTTCATATGTGGTTTTCCTCATATGAGATATGTTTTTTGAGGAAAACTTTGAAATTTGAATGAGATTTTTCTCATTTGTGAGAGGGATTTGAAAATACCTAAAGATTTTGGTGAAAATCATCCCATAAGGGATTGTGTTCTTTTTGTAATCTTTGGTGGCAGCAGTTATCATATCGTGGATGATGATGTGTGATATGTTGAGTCATTTGCAGTTTTGAAGGTGATAGATGACCAAAGCATCGTTGTTAGATACATACTCATGACTTCCACAGTGGGGAAGTATGGCATGTTAGCTAATGCTGTTAAAAACCATTGGAAGGGGTTTAAGATAGGTGGAGAGGTGGCGAGTGGACCCTTCTTGGAACAAATCAGAGAGCACCTTTTTCGTTTTAAGTTCAGGGCATCATACCATTTGCTTCCAAAAATAGATGGCCCTTCTATTGGAAGGTCAAGAATGGTAGCCAGAACGATAGGTGTCAACCTGATATCAATCCATATGACTGTGGAAACTATGAGGGATTTGTCAGGAAAGGTTTTGGCTTGATAATAAAAAGCCCTAACCACATCTGTATAATAGCATTTAGATGTTTGCAGAAATGAAGTCCAGTCCATAGCATTAGTGTGATGTTTGACTGCATTTCCATCCACACTCAAATATTCCAAGACAAAAACTCTTCCAACTCCAATAGGGCGTTGAGCTCATTTTTCTTTGAAATATTTGAGATTTTAGAAGGAATGAGGGGAGGGTTGTGAAGTTTGGATTTTTTGGATGGAGGAGAATGTTGTGGAGAAGATTCTGAGGTTGGGGACGAAGAACATTTTGGAGTGAAAAAACGTTTTGTTTTTGGTGACAGAGAGGTTTCATGAACTGAAGAACGTTTTGGGTTTGGTGAAAGGGAAGGTTGACGAACTAGAGAACATTCTTGAACTGGAGAACTTTCTGGGTGTGGTGATGTAGGGGGTTCATCGGTTGGGGAACGTTGTGGAGAAGGCTGAGATGGTTTTGTGAAAGAAGAAAAAATTTCATTTATCAATCTCCGTTTTGGTTTAGAGGAGTTGATTGAGAAGGTTTGGAGGAAAATGAAGATTTTGATAGGGTGATGGGTTTTGTTGGAGTGATTTCCTTCTCTATTTGAGTTGTGTGAGAAGGTGTTTCAGATGGTTCATCAGTTTTAGAATTAGAGATGATGAAGAGCGATGGTTTGGTGTTTGAAGCTTTTGAAGTCCCAATTCCTGCAGGGACACGCATAAAGTGTCTTTTTGCTGTTGTAGGATTTTGTAAATGTGAAGGAACTTGAGCGAGATTTGGAGGAGGGCATGTGTAGAGAGGTGGAAGGACATTGGTCATAGGATTTGGGTTAATGGTATTAGGGTTTGTTTTTGGGGAAGATGAAAGGTAATATGAAAATGTGGTGTATGAAGAAGTTGCTGGTGGAGCTGGTCTTGGTGGTGGAGAAGGTGAACGACTTATGGAGGTTGAAGATGGTGAAGATGATGATGGTGAGTAGGGATATGCATTTTTGCGAGCAAATGTTTTAGTGCGCGCCATTATTGCGTTATGAGAAGGATTTTTGAGAAAGCAAAGTTAAGAAAAAAATATGAAGAGTTTGTGTTTCTGTTGCAGTTTCAGACGATGAAGAGTTTTGAAGTGGTTCAGTTTTCAACAGAATTTTGATTTTGAAGAGAAAAAACAATGATGATTTGAACCTTGAGAAGGAGAAGAATTTTTGGGGGCGGGAAGCCTTAGACAGCGTGTTAGTGCACTTTTGCAGACAAGGAGACACATGCATTAAATACCAAGATTTACATTTTCTATTCAAGAGAGAAAGTGATGACACATGGGAGAATGATGGTTGAAAAACCGAGGCTGATGCTTGGAAAACAAAGATTGATTATTGTTCTCTGTTTTCTGCAGAAGCATAATTTAACTTGAATTCTCTGGGTTTTTCACAATTATCAGTTTTTCTTTGATCAAGTTGAAACTATCCTCAACTAAAGGCTTTGTAAAAATGTCAGCAAGTTGATTTTGCATATCAACAAATATTAATTCAATATCTTTCTTGTTAACATGATCACGAATAAAATGATGCTTTATTTTAATATGTTTTGATCTCGAGTGTTGAATTAGATTTTTAGATAAATTGGAATGCTTGAGTAACTTACAGAGAAGTCTTCAAGTTGATTTTTAATCCAAAGAACTTGTGAGCAACAATTTGCTGTTGAGACATAATTAGCTTCAGTGGTTGATAAAGCTATTGTATTTTGTTTTCTGCAAGACCAACTTATCAATGATTCACCTAAGAACTGGCATGCTCCATTAGTGCTCTTTCTTTCAATTTTATTTCCAGCGTAATCAGCCTCGCATTATGCTATAAGATCAAAATGAGAACCTTTTCTATATCAAAGGCCAATATCATTAGTTCCAACAAGATATCTAAAAACTCGTTTTTACGTCTGTTAAATGAGATTCCTTTGGTGCTGATTGAAATTTAGCACATAATCCTAGTGCGAGTACTATATCAAGCCAACTGGCAGTTAAATAAAGCAAAGAACCAAGGATTCCTCTATATTCCTTTTCTGAAACAGATTTTCCATTTTTAACTTTTTCTAATGAAGAGGATGGATGCATGGGAGTGGACATAATTTTTTATTCATCCATTTTGTATTTAATTAACATATCTCTAATGTATTTTTCTTAACAAATAAAAATACCATTTTTAAATTGTTTAATTTGCAATCCAAGAAAATACCTTAATTCTCCCATCAAGCTCATTTCAAATTTACTTTGAATGAGTTTTGAAAATCCTTTACACATTTTTTCATTTGTGGATCCAAAAATGATATCATCAATATATACTTGAACAATAAGTAAATCATTTTTCTCAGTTTTCTTAAATAATGTAATATCAATTTTTTCTCTTGAAAATCCATTTTTAATTAAAAATAAGCTTAACCTTTCATACCAAGCTCTTGGTGCTTTTTTAATCCATATAGAACTTTGGTAAGTTTGAAAACATGATTTGGTCTTTGATTGATCCTCAAATCCAGAAGATTTTTTTACATAAACTTGTTCATTTAAAAATGCACTTTTAACATCAATTTGAAACAACTTAATAAGCTTATGAGATGCATATGCAAGAAGTATACGAATAGCTTATAACCTTGCAACTGAAGCAAAAGTTTCATCATAGTTTATTCCTTCTTGTTGGTTATAATCTTGAGCAACTAATCTTGCTTTGTTCTCTACAACCTTACCTTCTTCATCTAATTTATTTCAGAAAACCCAACATGTATCAATGATTGTTTGATCCTGTGGATCAAATACCAAGGTCCAGACCTCATTTTTCTCAAACTGCAGCAGTTCTTCCTTCATGACCTCAATCCAAGATTGATCAATTATGGCTTCTTTAATTGATTTTGGTTCAATTTGAGATATCATTGCCATGTTGTTTTCATCATTCTTGAATGATTTTCTTGTTCGAATCCCATCAGTTGTGTCACCAATGATTTGTGTTTGAGGATGATCTTCAATTGTTCTACAGCTTTTTTGTGGGGAATGATACGGAGATTGTTTATCAATCTCTGTTTCCTGCAGATTTTTATATTGTTGTAGACCAGTTTGAATTTCTTCTTCCACATCTTTTTTACTCATATCCAAATCATCAAACTCATCAAATAATATATGCATACTGAAATCCATAACTTTATTCCTTAGATTAAATACTCTATAGCCCTTAGACTCGATTAAATAACCTAAGAATGTTACTTTGTCTGGTTTTGCATCAAATTTTCCAAGAACATCTTTGTTGTTTAAAATATAACAATAACATCCCAAAATGTGAAAATAAGAAATGTTTGGCTTTTTGTTTTTCCAGATTTCATATGTGGTTTTGTTTATAATTTTTCTTATGGATACACGATTTAAAATGTAATAAGAAGTATTAATAACTTCAGCCCATAAATATATTTCAACATTAGATTATTCCAAGATTGTTCTTGCCATTCCTTGTAATGTTCTATTTTTTTCTTTCAACAACTCCATTTTGTTGTGGAGTTCTTGCACATGATAGATTATGAGAAATGTCAAGCTCATCAAAGAAGGTTTTAAAAGAGGCATTTATGAATTCTCCTCCATTTTCACTTCTTATAGAAATGATGTTGGATTCTTTTTCATTTTGTACCTTTTTGCAGAAGGTTTTAAATGAATCATCTTTCTATTTTAAAAATAATATCCAAGTGTATCTTGAGAAATCGTCAACAATAACGAAACCATATTTCATTCCTCCTAAACTTGTTGTTTTGATTGGCCCAAAAAGATCTATGTGAAGCAATTCAAGAGTTTTTTTAGTAGTTATAAAAAATTTTGAATGAAAATTGCTCTTGACTTGCTTTCCTTTTTGAAAACAGCCTGGAGAACGTTCTCCTTTTCGTAGTTTTTTCAAAACTGATTCAAATTTATTTGCAGACCGATCTTTCCCTTTAAAAAGAATTTTACCTTTAATCTTTTCATCACTTTTTTAAAGGTAGCAAGCAAATTTCAGATGTTCAAGCTTTTTACAATATGAACATCTAGTTTTACATTTTTCTGCCTTTATTCTGGAACAAAAAAGTTTTTATACATTTTTGTTTTTTGAGTTTGATTAAAACCAAGACCAGCTTTATCAAAGATTCCTACTTGAGATCCCATGATTTTTTGAAACGTTTCAGTGGCTTTAATAAAATTTAACAAGTCATTTTTAAGAAGTTCATTTTCAGAAGTAATAACTTTGGATGTAATGTCCTAATTTATTACATCCAAAGCATGTGACTTGGCTCTTGTCCACTTCTATTTTGGGATTTTTGTTTTGAAATCTCTTTTTTATTTGATATTTTCTTCTCATCATTCTCTGTATCCTGTTGGTGAGAAGAGCAATTTCTTCATCAGCGTCTTCTTGTTCAGTTTCTTCTGGTTCCTCCTTTGTTTGTCTTCTTGATTGGTTTGTCTTCTGGCAGCAATACTTCTTGTGCTCTTAAAGTTCCAATTAATTCTTCGATAGGAAGTGATTCAAGGTTCTTGGTCTGACTTATAGCTGTTACCATTAGTCTCCATATGATTGGAAGACACTGCATGATTTTTCTTACTCTTTTTTGTACTGAGTAAGCTTTGTCAATATAACGCATTTCATTCACTATTGTTGTGAATATTGAGTACATTTCATCAATAGTTTCTCCTTCTTGCATTTCGAATAGTTCGAATTTCCTTATGCCAATGTCTATTCTAGTTTCTCATCCACAATCAGGTTGTCCAAGACAAAAACTCTTCCAACTTCGTTAGGGAATTGATCCCATTTCTCTTTGAAGGGCTTGGAGATTTTGAAAGGGATGAGAGAAGGACTACGAAGTTTGGATTTTTTGGATGGAGGAGAACGTTGTGTTAAGACAAACTCTAAATTTAAAGTTTTGATGAAAATAAAAAAGGTTAATTAAGAATCTTAATTATGATTCTAAAATGTTATGTTAATTTAAGTTGTGCTTTTGAGTGGATTAATTCAAAGAAAGGAATCAAGTAGAGCAAAGAAATCAGATAAAAACTGAACAGATAAGAAAGAAGAACATTTTGGACAAAATCAGTAAAAACGGAGAATGTTCTCTAGGACCAAGACTGATCATCACAACCCCAAGATCAATCAATCTCCACTAGTTCAAAGAAATTTTATCCTCTTGCTTTTATATAAATTTTATCACCGCTTGGAACGGAACAAAATGAGATAATCAGATTCAAAGAAACTACTCGAATCACAAATAGGGAAGATCACAAATTAGCAAGACTAGACAGATTTGAACCTTCTCCAACTTAAACTGTCAAGAAAGTTAAATTATATTGAAATGTACAAGACATCCAAATTAATCAGGAAGACATCCAGAATGATCAGGACTAAACCTCCAGATTGATTATCAATCTCCAGAATTTTCATTAACATTATGCAGAAGTGCATCATCATTCTCCAAGCTGTTTTGACATAATCAAAACTCCAGATCAAAGCAAAGACATCAACAAAAAGATCTGAAGTATAAAAGATCATTAAACACAAGAGAAATCTAATCAACAACAACGAAATCAGCATAGTCAACATAATTCAAAAAGTGTTCAAAGGGTGGAATATTTTTTAATCATATAAAATGGTTTAGGTAAAAAATGACAGAGTACTACCAACAACTCTTTTGACAACTATTAATTGCTCTAAAACACCTATAAAAGGAAGGCCAATGTTAAGGGAAAAATCATAATTTTAAGTGCTAATAAGTCTCGAGAAATCACTCACATTCAATACTTGAAACTCTCTTATTATTCAAGGAAGAATCAGTCTGATCACTTTATATTACTCACTTATTTTGTAATGAATTCTTTGTAAAGAATCGAATCTCAAATAAGAGTTGAGACATCTTAGATTCTATCAAAACAATCTCATCATTATTATAAAACTCGAAGGATAAGAGTTTAGTATAGTTTGAGTAGATTGTAAGAAATCCTATCAAGTTTGATAGGTGACCTAATTAATCTCTTTCTGGGTGGAAAGGATTTAAGTTTGTAACAAATCAAGGTTGATCTGAGCAAGGTACTGTAAAACCAAGAAGGTTCTTTGTTTTGAACACTTAATGGAAAATCTCACAGTTGTGATGATTGGACGTAGCCCGAGTTGAGTGAACCAGGATACATCCTTGTGTGGTATTATTTCTCTTATCTCTTTATTTATCAAGTCTGATTTTAAGCTAACCAAGAACATTCTCGGTTTTCTTGTGAAAACCAAGAACGTTCTTCGTTTTCAGGTTAAAACCAAGATCATTCTTGAGTTGAATTTTTAAGTATTTTCAAGAATTTTTTAAATTGGGATATTTCTAATTCAAACCCATTTCCTTGTAAATCGACATTGCTACTTCAATATCATGGTTATCCTCCAAAACCCTCTTCTTATCAATAACCTCCTCTGTTTAAAATCTTACCATGAACCTCTTCCAATTAGGTCTGAATTTGTTTAGTCTTACTTGGGATATTACCAAAATTATTACTTCCCTACTTGAATAGAGCCTCCATACAACAATTACCCTTCACAAGAGTAGCCCATTGATAAGTCAAAAACTTTTTCACCAAAACTCCACATTAATAATCTTTTAATCACATCTGCTCAAAACACTTCGGCTTATGCTTGTAAGAGTGAATTTGAAAACTCCTTTGAGAAAACTCAATGATAGGTTGTGATCAAATTCAAACTAACTAAGATGCCTAACCTAAGAAATCTTAAACACTTCGTGCCACCCCTCAGTACGATAAATTCATCCAATCTACACATAATATTAGTGGCTTCTTCATGATTAGTAGACCAAGTCTTATGATTCCCTTACCAACATCCTTCAGCCATCCATAATGAACAACATTTCGAAAATTGCCCACAATCAGGTTAATATACTCTAGCCCTATTTCATTTCCTCTTTCTTCATAATCATGTTTAAATCTCCAAACACAAAAAATTAGGATTACTACCCTCATTTTCTAGCTTAGTAGTTAAGTCACATGCTAAATATTTTACGTTGCTATGAGTAGCACCCCTAATTGAAGAACCAAATGCGTTAGTGATGATGATATCTATGTGATTTAGAGACTTACCTGTAATATCCATCTCCAAAGATTTGTCCCAAAAGTAGGAAATTCCACCAGCTTTATGTTTATCAGATATATCACAATCCACTACTACCATAGAATACATGCCACCAATGTTTCTAAGATGAAACATCTTAGCTTATTTTTTCTTAGTTTCCATCAAAAAAAATTATGTCTAGTTGATTAAAAGAAATAAGATTCTTTAAAGCTCTAACTTTTCGAGGATTCTCCAATCCTAGACAGTCCGACACTTGAACTTTCATTGCTCTGGGCATGTTTTCCTATCAAGGCATGCCTTTATGTACATATTCCTATTTTGATCCATGTGCCTGTCTTCAATGAAGAATGGAACATAATCCTCGCCATTCTTTCTTTATTTTTAATGCTGCTAGAACCCAAGGTGAGTTACGTTAAGTCCTCAAAATTAGTGAGTTTTTCCATTAATGTACTTCACATAAAAACGTTCTTGCTTTCACACAACCTTCCTTTATTACTCTTGATTAGTTAAAACATTCATCTTTCAACAATGAAAGGATTTTTATAGTTACATTTCAGTCCATAAAAGATTTTTACAAGTTACCTTTTAAATACAAAAAGGCTTTTTACAATACACTCAAACTATTTTAAGAAATAAAATGAGTTTCAAATGGAATTGTGATAGAAGGTTGTAGGATCAAATTCTACTAAACACTTTTTTGAGATTGATTATCAGCAATAACTCAATAAAGAGACCCTTGAATATATTATAAGAGAACTAAAGCTTATGCTTGATTGAAGAGTTTTGTTTACTCGAGTATGATTGTTTTAGTAATGAATTGATTGCACTAAAAACTCTTGTTGTTGTCTTCGTCTTGATGTTCCTCTTATAGGAATGGAGAAGGTTCGAGAGGGCTCATTATAGACGTTACAGAACTTGAAGATAAACATCTAATTAGAGTGATTTTGACAGTCATGTGTGCTATTTAATTCATAGTGTTCTCATTTGTAACCAGAATGTTCTTGGTTTTGTGTTGGATGGAAAATGTGGCTGAAGGATTTAGCAGCTGTCTGGTGTCAGTCATTTGCCTTACACGCATGTCAGCTTTCTGCAAATGGTGCAACAGTAATGTCCTTTTCATCCTTGTTGTCATAGCAATACTTGAAGGATCTTGATAAAACAAACTTATCTTGTTATCAACTAGAAATATCTTGTTATAAACTAAAATGTCTTTGTTATAAACAAGAATGTTCTTAATTACTAGGATAAGTTGGAACCAAGTTGATTTTATACTTAGAGTTTTGATGATAACAAAAATATTTGAGGAGGACAATATATTTGACTTCAAAGAGTATGAAAGAAGATTCATGTTTTTGAAGAAAATATAAAATAAGATTTGATTCAAATTTGTAATGGAAGAAGATCTAAAATAAGATTTGATTCAAATTTATAATGGAAGAAAATCTAAAATAAGATTTGATTCAGATTTATAATTGGAGAAAATCTAAAATAAGATTTGATTCAAATTTATAATTGATGAAAATCTAAAATAAGATTTGATTCATATTTATAATTGAGGAAAATCTTTGATCATGTTGAAAAGAATATATGGTCAAGATTTGAAGAAGATTTGATCAAGATTTAAAGAAGATTATATCACGATTTATCTACAATAAAATATGAACAAAATCAATCTGAAGAACTTACAAACTCAATATAAACAAAATAGGAACAAAATCAATATGGAGAACTTACAAACTCAATCTGAATAAGATACAATTCAGAATCAAACAAGGAGTAAATGGAATCCCAAATTTTAAATACAAATAGATACTCAAGGTTGAAGAAGAAGATCATCAAAAAGCAGAAACGAATAGAAAACTCAAGCTCAAAATTCCAAAATCATCTTAGAGTTAACAGAGAGAAACGCTTGTTCAAATTAAAAATATTTTCTAAGTGTTGTTTTCTAAGTGTGTGAGAGTTATTATTATCAACTTTTTTAACACTTAAAGTTCCAATCTTTTGTATCCAACTTGAGAGACGTTTAGTTCCTTCTTCAATCTAGGGTTCTTAGGAGAAGACTTGGATTGTAGAGCCAAAGTGGTTAGTTCCTTCTTCAATCTAGGGTTGTCAGGAGAAGACTTGAATTGTAGGGTCAATGTGGTTAGTTCCTTCAAAGTTTAGGGTTGTTAGGCTGTTTGGGAAGACTGGCTTGGAGGGTCAGGTTCTTTGTAATTCAAGGTATTTGAACTAGTGGATTAAAGTCTTCTGAATGAGAGAACTGGATGTAGCCAAGTTAGTGGTGAACCAGGATAAACATATGTGTCCAATTTTTTATGTTGTCATTATTTGTTGCCTTTGAACCCGATTGCTTCTTATTTAAGTAATTCATAAAAACTAACCAACCATCATCAAATTAGCAAAAAGTTATCAACTTTGGCAAACACAATTCAACCCTTCTTCTCGTGTTTGCACCTTCAGAATGATCTTGTTATCAATTTCATTTAAGGAATGATTTACTTTGTTTTATATCATGGTGTGATCATTGGTTGTTATATAAGTGCACTTGATCACCTATCTTTGAATAATTCACTCAAAAACACAAGTTAAATAGAAACACAATCAAAATCATGATTAAAGATTAATTAACTTATTCGTTTATCTTCAAAACACTTTTGGGATTTTGTCCCAACATTTTAGTCATATATGTAGATTTCATAGTCTTTTACCCATTCGATCACTATTTTCAACCTGCTACTCTTTTTTTAACCCTTCCACCATCCAATATTTGTGGATGGAGCTTGTAGGTCATCCATTGTTATTGTCCTTTGGCACTAGGCATTCTACTATGATTTTTATATTTATGTCAACAATTCTTCTACTAGAAACATTGGATCTTAATCAAGGACCGAATTTGGTAGGATCATCATCCTCTTTAGTACAAGGTTTATGATCCTTTACACAATTTGAGTCATTGTATCCAATTAAACCACAAAAAAAAAAAAAAAAAATTCAAAAAAACAACGTAATTTCAAAAC
>NC_021162.2:49709147-49725586 GCF_000331145.2 Cicer arietinum | reverse complement strand
TTCTTTGTAATTCAAGGTATTTGAACTAGTGGATTAAAGTCTTCTGAATGAGAGAACTGGATGTAGCCAAGTTAGTGGTGAACCAGGATAAACATATGTGTCCAATTTTTTATGTTGTCATTATTTGTTGCCTTTGAACCCGATTGCTTCTTATTTAAGTAATTCATAAAAACTAACCAACCATCATCAAATTAGCAAAAAGTTATCAACTTTGGCAAACACAATTCAACCCTTCTTCTCGTGTTTGCACCTTCAGAATGATCTTGTTATCAATTTCATTTAAGGAATGATTTACTTTGTTTTATATCATGGTGTGATCATTGGTTGTTATATAAGTGCACTTGATCACCTATCTTTGAATAATTCACTCAAAAACACAAGTTAAATAGAAACACAATCAAAATCATGATTAAAGATTAATTAACTTATTCGTTTATCTTCAAAACACTTTTGGGATTTTGTCCCAACATTTTAGTCATATATGTAGATTTCATAGTCTTTTACCCATTCGATCACTATTTTCAACCTGCTACTCTTTTTTTAACCCTTCCACCATCCAATATTTGTGGATGGAGCTTGTAGGTCATCCATTGTTATTGTCCTTTGGCACTAGGCATTCTACTATGATTTTTATATTTATGTCAACAATTCTTCTACTAGAAACATTGGATCTTAATCAAGGACCGAATTTGGTAGGATCATCATCCTCTTTAGTACAAGGTTTATGATCCTTTACACAATTTGAGTCATTGTATCCAATTAAACCACAAAAAAAAAAAAAAAAAATTCATAACAACGACGTAATTTCATAACGAAATCCACCTATATCATCCCTTCTTTGGAACTACCAATAGACAGACCTACCACTATGGGATTCTGACCATCGTAATTAATTTTAGCTTTTAAAATTTTATGTTTATGAGGAAATACACAACTAAAAACCTTAATACATGTAGCTCAAACATTGACTAATCTTATTTGTCATTGTTGCAGTCTCACAATGATATGGTAAACCCCATATCATAACCAATAAAGGGACAAAACAAAATTCATCATGATTTGGTAAACTAGTTCTCGTCCAATTCTTAACAATTAGCCAAGAATTCCTGAAATCCAGGGGTTGCCTTGTAGGAATTTGTTTCTATCTTCTAGATTATCCATTGATATTTGCAAGACTTGGCCAACATGTTCTTGGACTTTTAGTCCTTATGGGTTGCACCAAATATTTTCTAGTGTTGAACCTAACGACACCTTATGAATGTGCTTGTTAGATAGGATTTTTTATCATATTCAACCAGATCAAAAGAACTTGATCCTTCTATAACTATTTTCAACCTCTTAACATCATACATATCTAGAAATGTAAATGAGTAACACCATTGAAAGGAACCTAAAAACAAATTCATGAGCACCTTAATCTCCATCACAAGGACGAACATTACTCACTTTTAACCTAGAAAATGAGGGGAAAATAACATGGGAAGCCAAAAACTTTGATCTAAGAAAAGCCTAAGATTCTTGATATTCTTAGAGTTTATTTTTTTTTAAACAGTTTCACAAAACCATAATTCAAGTAAAGCCAATGAATTTTTTTAATGTGTCATTTGATCATACAAAGTAATTATCTTTAAAAACTAAAGAAAAGAACAATGCAATGTTCAATACAAAAAGAATACATTCAAAAAATCTTTGTGCAAGAGATATGATATTGAAAAATTCTCTCTATTGAGAGTCGTTAGAATTCTTTGTAAACCAACCAAGTGAAAAACATTATAATCAATTGTGTGAACTATAAATTATACTTGGATTGACATAGAATTTGAAATCTATTATCTTCTCAATTGAGAGTCAGAATACTTAGACTCGCTTTGTGTCAATTCACACACAAACGTGTATCTCTGTAATTGAGCCCTAATGTAAGGTTCGTGATAAATAATCTTTATTTCAACTATTCTTAGACGTGTTTTGTACTAAAAATGTGTTGCTGAGTCTGTCATCTCCCTTACATTTATAAATTAAGGTATAAAAATAACATTTTTAAAATTGAAATACTTTTATTTTGTCTATGCGTAAAAATAGTTGAAATTCGAGTTCTTGGGTAGTTCGAGACTTGATTTATGTTTTACTAATCTTTTATGAGGAAAGAATATTAAATTTGATTATTTTAATAATCGAACTAATATCATGGTAAAAATAATTACTGAAGTAAATTGTCATACTTACTATTAACTGAAAGTATTGTCAGTCGACCAGATTGACACAATATAGATATGATAGATGATTGATATGATTATGACTAAATGTCATAAATGATAATCGTAAGAGTTTAGAATTAAGTTTAAGTGAGTAAATTTGTGCTTAGAAATTTTTGAAAATTTATTTAGAACTGAGAGTAGTTAATTAGGGGAAAGGAAAAAAGAATTAATGTTCCCACCTTTTTAATGGATCAAACTAGTGCATCATCATCATAAGACATCATTTCATTTTTTTAATCTTTTTCTTCTTCTCTCATTTCTCTCCAAACTGAAACTTTTCTCTCCATTTTTGGGCAACATAAGAGCTTCCAATCACAAAACCTCCAACTACAAAGTTGCTCCACTACTTGATGAGATTACAATGAATTAAGGATCATTAATTGAGATAACAATTTCTCCCCTCTTCTCTCCCTTGACTACAATGAATAGTAAATGGGAGAATGTGTTATTTATGTGTGTTTAATGCTTCAATCTTGGTTGAAGAGTTTAAAATGACGGTGAAAGTGTAGTAAAGTCATAGCATCGACCGCTAGTCCAATACAGACGATGTGATGTACCTAATGAGTTAGTACTACCCAATAACCTTCGTTTAAGCGTGTCGTGATCAACTTAGGGGTACTTGCGTATCAAGGTTGATAACCTCTGTTGATAAACAATTTAACTTTTAACTTGTACAATTACATTTGAAATAATGATGGTTTATTTGGAATGATTTTGATTAACTTGTAAACTTTATTTTCAACTTATTTATTTAAAGGGTTTTATTTCATATGATTCTTTAAAAAGAAAATAATTTACCTAGAAAAGCTAGGTATAACACAAGAAGTGGTAAAACTCCTTTTGATAAAGGAAAACCTAAAAAGACAATTGAACACTCAATTCTTCAACCATGAAGTTTCCAGACAGGTTGAGAAAACTAAAAAGTTTCTAGTGGAGTAGCTTAAAGAGGTAAAGTAAAGAATACTTATTAAGCCCAGAGAGACACTATACAAAGTCAACTTAAGAGGCGAGTGACATTTCCCTCCTCAACGAGCATTACTATTTTTACTACTGATCTTTCTTTTCTCTGATAGGATCTATTTCATGAACTAAAACATATGATGGCATTTGTTCTAGTACTTCTACAAAAGGAATGTTAATTTGCAATTTTTTTAAAAACATCAAGAAACTTACCAAATTGTTTTTTGGTTTCCTCTTTTTTCAATCTTTGCAGAAATTGAACTTTTGATTTATAGCTTTGGAAAAGCCTCTTTCTTTTGAACAACAGATTCTTCCACCTTCCCAATTGTACTATCCTCCTTAACTATTTTTGTGTAACATTTTTTTTCACAACTTCCTCAAATTGCATTGGTGTTGAAGCACTCCCACCCTTTTTTTCTTTAGGTTGTTGTGGCTCAATCATCTTCCCACTCTCTGTCGTCACTACATTGATATTATTTCTTGGGTTAGGAAATGTGTCACTTGGAAATTTATCGGTGGCCTTTGTGCAAGTGGTTAGATAATATGCCCCATTTGTGTCTCAAGATTATTTAGTGACGCCAGGTGATTTTTATGGACAACTATTGACTCTTCAATGAAAGAATTTGCGTGCAGATGATTTTTATGGGGCTTGATTAGATGGACCTTCCTATTGGCCTTGAGAGCTACCTTGTGGAATATGAAGTTTGAATGATTTCTCCATCCTGTATTAGGTGTTGGAGTATGGATTATTCGACTTTCTGTTGTTATCCACAAATTTCACCCCCTCCAATTTTTCTTTGTCATCTTCATAAATCTCACAAGCTCTGTTTTTATGTGATCCGCCACAAAAATCATAACTTTTATGTTCTAGCAATTTCATAGAAGCAACTTGGAGTTGTATAATTAGAGTTGTCATTCATTTCTTTATCTCAATAGCAATGACTTCTTCTATTGACTTTGAAATCAACTTCCCTGTAATTGATCGTGTACCATAGCATTCAACTCCAAGATACCACCTTTTGGCCCATTACCACCTATGTTTTACAACATCGTCTGCTCATTTGATGTCATGATCTCTAGTATTTTTCGTGCTTCTAACGTGATTTTGTAATTTAGATAATTGTCTATTGTTGTATCCAACACAACTTTAAAACTTGGCCTCAGTCTATTTTTATAAAATTTACATCTGAATAGTGTCTTCATAACCATGATTTGGACATCCTACTAGAAAACTCTTGAACCTCTTGTAAGTTTCATGAAGAGATTCACCTTCTTTATGCTTGTCACCCGAAATTTCTTGCTTCTTTCTCACGAACATCACTGGAGAAAAGTACTGCTCCAAGAATTTATCTTCAAGGTCATTCAATGTGATAATACTACTCGAGGGTAAATAATTAACCCACTCTTTAACATCAACTTTTAAAGATAATGTGAAAAGTCTCAACCTCTTAGCTTATTTAGAATTGTCATCCACCTTCACTGTCTCGCACAATTCAAAGAAGTTTGTGAGATGTCTATTGGAATCTTTATTATGTTCTCTATAAAAAATGAATATCCTTCAACTCTTGATACAACATTAGACTTATCTCAAATTTGTTTACCGTAATTGGTTAGTTATGGATGGTCAACCGAGCATGATTTCTATTCAGATTACCGTACTTTTCGAGGGTTTGTTCACATGATAGTTGTAGTGGTGGTGGGCCAGTTGTTGCCTCAAAGATGAAAAATTCCCCAATATCTTCATCTTCCACTATCAATTGTTTTTCCCTTTGCCTCCTTTCTCAAACTATCTTTCGATTTGCTTTTGCAGTTTTCTCGATTTTTAGATCAAAAGAAGTTCAGTTGAGGATTGATAAAAAAAAAAAGATGTTAAAAGAAAAAATTAAAAATGCTAAATACAATTCAAACATCACATTTCTTGTGTTCTTCAGTACATTTATGACAGCCACCACGATGACCATTGTTGACCACGAGTCCAACCCCACTGGCCACAATTTCAAATCTTGTTGAACACCACCCAGCCCCTCGTTGACCACCCACGCATATGAATATCCATGACCACAAGTGGACATCACTCTAACTCACGTTGACCACACAAAACTTCCATTGATCAATTATTACTAAAGTATAAGTTTATAATATTGAAATTATTTTTATTTTTAAAATTAATAAACAAAATTGTATATTTTTAATGATTATTAGATTTAATTATTATTTTGTCATTTTTAATTATTTTTTCAAATATTTTATTTTTATGTCAATAATAAATTTTCTAGACTAAAAAATAAAAATTGAAAGTTAACCCAACACTAAAACTTAAAAAATCAAAAATTATTTTGATTTTTAAAATTTTAAAAATATAAAATAGAAAATCACCTCCAACGGACATAAGTTAGTCTTTTACTTTTTAAAAGTTTGGCTTAATTGCAGTTTTGGTCCCCCTATTTTAGCTGAATCGCGAAAGTAGTCCCCCCATTTTGTTTCTTTCCAGTTTTGGTCCCCAAACAGAATTTTGGTCCAAAATTTGATGAAATTTCATTTTTTTAAAGCCGTACTACACCGTTTATGATCATATATTTCAGGTACAATTGTTGCAAATGAGATCTTGAGGCATGATGTGACTTAAATAATGCAAAAAAAAAAAATAATATTTCATGAAGTTTTGGACCAAAATTCTACTTGAGGGACCAAAACTGAGGAGAAACAAAATGAAAGGACTACTTTCGCGATTCAGCTAAAATAGGGGGACCAAAACTGCAATTAGGCCTAAAAGTTTTGTCAAGTTTCCTATATATTTGTTAATTGTAGAGACTCCATTAGTGATTATGTAATTTTTATTTTACAAAAAGATTATGTAATTATACATCAAATTACTTGACCCTACATATAAAATTTTAGGGACAAAAAAACTGAATTGATATTTGATATTAAATTTAAAAATATCAATTTGACGTGATAAATGATGGACTAAATGACTTTGATTTGATAATCTTTTTACTAATTAAGTGAAGAATTAACATGAGATTTTATTTTATATAAATAAGAGATTAAATTAAGATATTTTTCATTTATATAATTTTTTATTTAAATTTTTTAATATATTTTACATTGAAATTCATATATTAAAATACTCTATTTTCTTTGACGATGTTGCAAAACGGAAATGCGAGCATCTAAATAGTTTGTTTTCTTTTATAAGAGATCACATCGTGGACATACAACCATTTTATATATTTATATAACAAATAATAAATTATTAATTTAATAAAAAAATAATTAAAATAATTAAAAAAACAAATTATATTAATAAATTTAAACAAATAAAAAATATTAAAAAAATCATCTATAACTTCACTATATAAATTCTGTATAAAAGAAAGAATTAACAATAAATTTTTAAAAAAATAAAAGTGAATCACTTTCATAAATTATCCATTATAAAATAGTAGTTAAATTTTATTCAAAAGCACTTTATTTATGATAGACATAAGTTGTCTCAAGTAATGAGAAAATGACTTAATTCTAATATAAGAAAACAAATATCTATCTTCAAATTAAACTCATTAAATTGATATAAATTAATTAAGAATATCATCTCAAAGATAAGATAAAAAAGTTACGTAATTGTTTATCGAAGATCTCACCTAAACTTACTGTATAAACTTCTCCAAAGATTCTTATGATCATTAGAAACTAAACTACTACTTAATTCAATTTAGTCGAAAAAATCTTGTAAGTTAACACTTAAATCTGAATCTAATAAATTCTTGTACTATCAACAGTACAACTTCACTTGTCACGATTTAACTGAAAAGACATAAAATAACCATAAATAAGACAGAAGGTTCCAGTTTTGTAATCATGATAATAAATACAAATTAAACAAGGTACACCCTATGACACAAAACATCATAATTCATGAAGATAATTAAACTATGACAATGTCAGCAGCAACTTCAGTAGATTTGATTTCGTGAACTAACCAACTTACACATTCACACGTTCAATGTTGGATTAAGATAAAATGATTTAGATTTTTAATTTGGTATTTTAATTTGTTAAAATTTTAATTTTGTAGGAAAAATTGAACCATTTAAATTTGATCTAACGATCACCACGCAATTAATGTCTGGAAAAGTTGACCGCACCAAATTAATCCACGTCTAAGTAGATGATAGTTGCCAAAAATGAGTAGTAGCATGAATGGCATTTCTTTCTTTATTTTGTGAATAAAGTTGTAGAATTTAATTTAAAGATGTTCAATGTGATTGATGTTGTGATTCAATACAGTCAAACTCTGTGTTTTATATTGAATAATAGATGGCAATGCAATAAGTTTTAAATAACATGACATACGATATGATGATATGAAATGATTTAGATCCATTAAATTCTAATAAAACGTTCTAAAAACTTCAATTTCAAATTTAAAAATGATTCATTTTTGTAATTTAATTAATGTCATATCATGAGAGTGTACGCTACAAATTTAAAAAATATCACATCAATATTTTTTAATTCAAAAATCTTGAAGAGAAACAAAAATTGTCAGATTTTAAAATAGAGATATCAATTTCGTAAACTAGTGAAAATAGAAGTATAATTAATTCTTTTAATTAAGTAAATATAAATTGGTTTTATTTAATTAATTAAAATAAAAATAAAATTCATCATGTCATGTCATGATTAGAAAGTCACATGTCATGTCATATTATAAAAAAAATGAAAAAAAATAAAAATAAGCGATTCCAAATTGAGAAAGAAACTAAATGTGAGGAGGCAAAACCATCTCTTTTTAACTAGGGAAACAAAATCGTTTAATTGAGAATTTAAGAGAAGTAAAAAATACAATTAAGTCTTTTTAATATTGTTTTGTAAATAACTTTTTTATAACTATTTGTAGGAGGAAAATAAAATAAAAACTTATTTGGTAATCATATTTCTAAAGTTTGTTTTAAAGATGAGAATAAAACATTTATGGTAAATTTGTAGAAAAAAATAAAGTTTGTATACGTTTCTATAATAATTGAATCGTTGATATGTTTTATTTTGGATATCATCTACCTCACCTCATTTGAAAATATTTTGTTTTAATTACAGTTTTAATATGTGTATTAAATCATCAAATCAATCATATTATTTTAAAATTTGATAGTTTTTATTTTTTATTTTAATTTTTAATTAATAAATAACTATGTGACATATTTTAAATAACGTGACATATAATACAATGATATAAAATTATTAACATTCATAAAAAAAAAAAAATACTTTAAAAACTTAATTTTCAATTTATAATTTTTTATTGTTATAATTTAATTAATAATATATTAATTATTAATATATTTAAATAATTTTATATCATTAAACACATATACAAAAGAACTTTAAACAAATATCACAAATTAACAATACCATATTGTCAAAAAAAAAAAAAATAACAATACCTCGTGTTCATCTTTACTTGTTTAATTTTTTCAAAAGAAAAAAATCTTTACTCCTTAAAACATGGCAAATCAATCATGATATATCATAGCAATGAAAACATATCACTTCCTCAGACAAAAAGCAATGAAAACATATCACATCAATGGCTATTCAATTAATAACATAAAAAACTAATATCACATATATTATAAAATTAATTTTTTATGTCAATAAAAATATATTAAATTATTATTTTTTTATTAAAAATTAAAGAGATTAAACTTATTTAATTTTAAAATAAAAAGCTATTTTTGCGATTTGCTAAAAATAAATGGACTAAAATTGCAAATAAACCAATAAGATTTTAGGTTTTATAAAATTTCAAAATTTCTTTTTTAGTTCCTATAAAAAATCACAATTTTTAGTCTCTACAAATTATCATGCAAGTAATTTTATTCTATATTAAAATGTCAACATATATTTTTAAATAATTTTTTGTAAGTATGTTAAGAACACAATACAAAACTTCTCCACAAAAATTTAGATGGTTTTAACTTGAGTTGAATTATATATAAATTTTTTTAAAAGCTATAAACTCAAAGAGTAACGTAAATATGAATCTAGAAATCAATTTTTTACTCATTTTTTATATAGAATTTTTTTATAATTTTGTATACATATCTGTTAAAAAATCATTCAAAAATATTTATTGATATTCCAGCTAGGACTAAATTTGCTCCTACGATCATTATATAAATACTAAAAAATGTGATTATTTTATAAAGACTAAATATCATATTTTAAAATTTTATAATGACTAAAAACTTATTTTACTCAATAATAAATCGTTATCAAACAAGATAAACAATTATTTATATGATTTAAGGTAACTAAAATTGAAGCTTTGATACCACTACTGGGAAATCAAGAAATAAACAATCATACAGGTTTTCAATGAAATAATAGTAAATATTATATATCTTATATAATTTTAAATATTTAAAAGAATAATTGACATCTAGTAATACATTATTAATACTTAAATCATGACCAAATCAGTGATACAATTTTAACCTATATATGACCAAAATATATTGTTCAATAATTGTCCATTCATTCAAATGTTTAATTAAATGCAAGTCACAATGTAGATCATCTTTGCAATATCTAATTATTTATATTTTCATCATAGAGTAGACGAGTAAATATCAATAGATTCAATATCATATATTGATCCACTCTAACATGACCATGCATTTTCACGATCTCACTATCAAAAGATCCAAGACATAACTCCTATCAGGTAGAAGAGATGAATCATATCTACATCACCTATACCTCCACATGGTTTATTATGTTATACAATTAATAACATAATAAATGATGTTTGACACATGTATCAAAAAAGAAATTTGATAGCCACTTCTTTCCTTGAGGCTCTTTTGTTTAGATAATTGTGTTAGTGTAAAAGTGATTGTTAGCTAAAATGCAATGATTAATATTTTGATAATAAAAAAAAAAATTATCCTCTAACTATATTTGCTAAGTGTACAAAGTAAGTTAGACGAAAAATATTTATATTAATGACCATCTATTTTAAAGTAGCATAAATTATGAGTAAGTTAAGGATAATAATCTAAGTTTTTTTAACACAAAGAATATTATTACCTAATGCACAAGTAATTATATTTTCTAATAGAGTAAGTTAAGATATAAGAATAAGACAAAGGAATATATGTCAATGATTGACCATCTGATCACAAAAGGATAAAAATGCTACAATAATCATCTGTCTCTAACTAAAGACTCTTGTTGATCCTCTAACTCAAGACCAAAAGAAGAAAGCTCTAAATGAAGTCTATGATAAAGTCAATATTTTGTTAAAAGTCAAATCTTCTAATGAACAAAGAAAGAGAATCAACAAACCATGGCAAATGCACTATGAATGTGATCAACGCGCCTCTGGTAAATCTGAAAAATGCAAGCTCGCTCTTTTAATTATGAGTTTGATTTTTCTGGCAACCCAATTGATCATCTAGTCAACATTTCAAGTTAACACTTTTATAAAGTCAAAGACTATGTTAAAAGTCAATTATCTCAAGTCTATTCTCTAAGCTTGAACTTTTAAAAAGTCAAATACTCAACATCTATGCTCATCAAAGTTGTACTTATTCTCCAATTTAAGAAATGTAATGACATCATTTGAAAATATCATCCTCTGATTATTGTCATATTAAATCAACATATGATGAATTAAATATGAAGATGAATATGGGTATGTTTTAAATGGCGATTCAAGATCTCCAACGACACTATTTCCAATGGATTTATTCTTTAGTGTTAAAATAGAAACATCTCTTAATATGGTGGAATTAAGAACTAAGAAAAATATAATGATCTAAAGAAGTTGTCCACAAAAGGTATAGAATAAATCAAAAGAAAAATGAGTGAAAAATCCTCTAAGTACAAAGTTATTAGAATTGATGTGAGTCAATCAAGATGTTATGTACTCTTGAATTGGTATAGGATTTGAAATGTAATGTTCTTTCATTGAGAGTTAGATTCCTAGAAATAGACTTTGTGTCAATTCAAAAAAAAATTGGAATTGGTGTAAGTTAGTCTAATAGTGGCAACAACTCATTTACTCACAAAAAGTACCTGAAGAGATTTAAGAATATTGATAAACGTCAATGATAGCTTCCTAGAAAATTGAGAAGACTAGAAAGGCTTCTGATGGTGAAAGTCTGGAAAGGCAAAAAAAGATTACTTAAAACCTGAAGAGGTATAATATAGTGTTAGTATGTTATTGTTAAATAGTGGATTAAGCCATCGACTGTACTGATGCAAAAACTCTTTGTAAGGGGATGCCTAGTTGTAAAAAATGTTTGTTGTGAACTAGTATAAGAATAGTTGTGTCTCCTTTTTATCTTTACTCTATAATTAATCTAAGTTCTCTATGATTAAGCTTTACTTTACTTAAACTGATTTATAATCATAAATTGGAAGTTTTGATAAAAAAAAAAAACATAGTTTCTTGTTTAAGCAACACAGATAGTGTTTAGAAATAGTAAATACAATTCAAATCCTTATTTCTTGTGTTTTCTAGCACATTCACTGTGTACTTTTAATTTAGTTAGATAGTCAGACTATGACTTTCAACATTTTAAACATTAAAAGAAATTAGATTTTGTTCTCTCCATGGGATGTGAAGCATTATAGCATCAACAAAGATACATAATAGTGTTTTAGCTATTTTACAATGCCTTTGGAGATTTGAAAAGGCACTAATATTCCAAGTGACTTGCATGATGTGCTATTGGGAGTCACCCATAAGTGGCACATGGTCGTGAACTTTAACCTGATTAATTTTTATCTTAAGTCCAATAATCATAATTTTGTATTGAATTTGACTATTATAAAACTTAGGATCTAGAGAACATTGGAATTTCCAGAACTTTCCCTTAGGATTAAAGATATGATACATATCCTAGTCCCCTTTTAGATCATTAAACCGTCATGTTAGATCAAAATTAGTTTCAAATACTTTGACCTTACTTGTTTTGTTGATAAAAAACGGTTTGTGGGAACAAATTAAAGTACTAATGTTTTATTAAATTGTGCAGTTCCAAGACCAAAATTACTATGTAGGATATATCCTCTAATGATCAGATTAATTCAAAGAAAAAGACTTGGTACATTCCACATGTCTAATATAGGGATAAGGGCCTCTTATATATTGCCTCTAATGGTACAAACAAAGGATTGCTACGAGGGCCTCTAATGGTGATTAACAAGGTTCTACTCAAATTGCCTCTGTTCAGTTGCCTCTGAAAAAGCGAGCAAGGTTATGCTCAAGTTGCCTTTGTTCAGCTGCCTCTAAAGAAGCAAGCAAGGTTCTGCTCAAGCTACCTCTGATCAGTTGCCTTCAGAGATGCAACCCAGTGTTTGACTTTCTCTGCCTACAAAGAAAATAATGCCTATGAAAAAAGTCAACACTCAAAGAAAATGTCAAATATCATAGAAAAAATCAACCCTCTAACAAAAGTCAAAGATCTGATGCAGATAATCCTCTAAGAAGACAAGTAGTGCATTATCTTTAATAATTTGCCTCTGATTATTTTCACTGCCTCTAATAAATATGTTGGCTCTGACAGTCTTGCTCATATTGTTCTATCCTTTGATCATGTACCTTCTTCTTCTTCTTCAGGTCTTAATTCAAAATTATTGGGAGTGATTTCTAGGTTATAGTTTTGTGCTCAACAGTCAAATTCATCTTCAACAGTTCAACTGCTTATAACAATAAAGATTCAAGTTGTATTCCACAATGAAGTACACAAGGTCATACCGTGAAGGACATATACCTTATTGTGAAGCTTTTATAAAAGGGAACACTTTTTTTTGAAGACAACATAACAACTCACAACAATTACATACAACACAGCAACTTCGAAACATTAAAAAAGTTTCTACATGCTGAGAAAGAAATCTAAAAGTATTATCTTTGTAAACATCCTCGTTTGAGAGAATTTTTTTAGTAGACACAATCACACAATCACCCAACAATGGTTGTTGTTGTTCTCAACAACTTGACGGTAATAAGCTGAAAGTTGAGAAGGCATTGATGGAACTTATAATTCAGTCTGATATTGGGTACCATTTCCTCAACAACTTGACAATACTAAGTTGGAGATGAGAAGATTGAACACATTCATTGTGACTAACCAATGTTCAAGCGTAACTTATGATTCAATGTGTTTAGTGGATTAAATCCTTCAAGAGGAAGGGAATGGACGTGGCTACTGAGTTATTAGTGAATCAGGATAAATTATTGTGTCTTTGTGTTTTATTTTATCTTGTTTGTTCTATTTATTTACTTCAGTTTTAGCCTCTCAAAACAATGTTTAAAATCAGTAAACACAATTCAAAACATTTTCTCGTGTTTCTTAACTTTCACATCAAACATTGTTACCTAATGTTTTAACGAAAAATAATTCACTCTCGATTAATAGATCTTGAACTTCTACACATAGATGTTGTGGCAAGAAGTCTCCCATAGCCTGACCTATAATTTCCCTAAGGGAGGCATATTTTAATACAAGTTCATTCAATTTAATGGCTCGTTTCACTAGTTGACCTTGGAATATAGGACTATTGAGAAAATATCTAACAATGTCATGTTTGCATAATCCCAACACTATTACAGAAAATATATTGATGAGAAATCATGAGATAAAATTTTAAAAATTCTTTTAAAATCATTCTCAATAGCGGAAAATCCAATTAGTCAAGGATCATGTAAGCACAAAATTTAATTAGAATGGTTTATGTGTTTACCTCTTGAAGCATCGAAGAGACATATCACCAACAAGAAACATTTATCTTGAAGTATGCTTTTACTTTGATCACCAAAGCGGAAGTTATCGGCATCTCTATATAATCCATGCGAGCACAAAATAAGATGTGATGCTAGTCATTCTATGAGGGCATTGACAATCATAATTATTTGGGAATATGTTTTTCTTCTATTTATATAGAATGAACAACTTAAACTCCGATTTTGGGCCCAACAAAAAGTAAGTCCTAAATAATTGTATCTAATTAAATTCTTTTAATTAAATACAAATTATTAATTAAATTAAATCATATTTAATTCAATTAATTGTCAATTTCCATTTATTTAATAAAATCAAACTCATCTAATAATAAATTATAGATATGTTAATTTATAACATCATATTTAATATAATTAACATCTAATTAAACCAATTAATTTAATCATTTGTTCTGATGTCAATACTCTATGCGTGTGACCCTCATAAGTCCTCATTGAAATGGTAATAAAATTCAATATTATATTATATATATATATATATATATATATTATAAGTTCTCATTGAAATGGTTATAAAATATTATAAACAATAATTGACATCTATCAATGCATCATTGCTATCTAAATCTTGAGAAAACTGGTAATACGATTTACACCTGACTGAGATCACTATTTATTGTGAAGTAATTGTTCATTCGTCCAAAATTCCTAAATGAACACAAGTCTCAATATATGTCATCCTTACAATGTTGAATTCTTTACTTCTCAGTCCCATAATAGACACGTAGAATCAATGGACCCAACATCACATATCGGTCAATTTTAATAGGACCACGTATTTCCATGATCTCACTCTATTGAGTGGCCCAAGACGTAACTCTTGTTATGTAGGAGGGACAAATCCTATCTATATAACTCACATCCCTCCACATAGTTTATTGCAGGCCCAATAACCACCTTTATGATTGTCTTCTTAAAAAAAATGTTTGATGGCCTTGAAGACTACCATTACCCAAGTAGGTATTGTAGTGACTTTCATTCGAATGACAACTCAATATGGTCGCATGGGAATTTCTAATGACACTTACACAATATTTATGTAGAATTTAGATGGTGATTCAATCAAGTATAGTTATTACTCATATTTATACATATGTCATGACTTGATAACTTATATCCATGACATGTGAGATGTTGTCATCAGTGTACTCACATAATAGTCTCAATTTGTTAATGTCGCCCTGATTAATAAGAATACTTTGACTACAAATACTTTAAGAATAATATTCTAATATACAATAAGGTCTCTTGATCAAGTCATAATTTATGTTCTATTAAAGGAACAATCTATTATAAGAACTTTTTTATATTATACGTTTAATAAAATAATAAACGATGTCTTGTATATATAACCAAAATTAGATATATGATTTAAATTCATGATACGAAGAATCATCTATACAAAATAGATTGACACTAAGACTTACACCAACATATATAATATTCACGTTTGAAACAAGCATAAATAATTTTCTCAATATGAGTCTTTCTAGTTTCAGAATCAGTCAGGATTTTTGTCGTTGTAGTACATAATGCTCTTTGACTTGCATCAGCAACATCCTAGGCTAAAAGGAAGCTGATAGAATATTCTCCTACAACAATTTACAACTTAGAGGCCTACCTGGTATTAATGGGATCAAAGCAGGGTCGGCCAAAACTTCTTTGGTTTGATTGAAAGACCTGTTGTTGGTCAAGTCCCCAAATCATTTATTCATGTTCTTTAATCCATGGTGGAAGAGGAAAAACCTTCATCTTCCCAATCAAATTTGAAATAAATCTTTTTAAGAAGTTGATCATTCTTAAGAGACTTGGTAACTCCTTCTTATTCTTAGTAGGTTTGGCTTCCAAGATGGATTTTCCTTTAATTTTATCCACCTCCACCCTTATTGTGTACCAAGAATCCTAGAAAAATTCTTGTTGAGGCTCCAAACATCAACCTAGTTGAGTTCACTTTGAGCCAATGTAGACTCATTCAATTTAATGTCTATTCTAACTCAAAGAAATGATTCTTGAAGTACTTCGATTTTATAACCACATCATCTATGGATACCTCTATTGTCTTTCCAATGAGATAATGGAAAATGACATTTATGGCTCTTTGATATGTGGTACCAACATTCTTTAGTTTGAATGGCATGACAATCCACTCATATATACTAAGGGATCTAGGGCACATAAAAGTTGTCTTATGAGTGTCTTCTTTAGCTATAAATATTTGGATGGAGCATGACTTCCCATCAATAAAATTGAAAAATCTATGGTTAGTTGTAACATCAACTAACATGTCAACCATTGGTAATTTGTGTAAACTCTAACTTGACCATTCTTCTTTATAACATGTACTATATTTTATATTTTTTTGACATACCTGGTTGTTCCAATTAAGCATGTCTTCAACACTCTTT
>NC_021162.2:49670059-49708610 GCF_000331145.2 Cicer arietinum | reverse complement strand
CCTTTATCTTTGGCATCATTTGTTGATTGAATTTATTGGTAATTGTTTTTGTGGATTTTACCCTTCTTTGATTGGTAGCCTTTGTTTGACTTAATTTCTAGCCAAATCGGACATCTTATGGTCATCTCACACAAAGCAGACTTTGTATAGCTTCATCACTTCTAGAAAATGATTAGTTTTGATTTTTAAACTAATCCCCAAACTATGGCCATAATGGGTTCCTCATGGGTTTACATGTTCACATTCACCATAGAATTTTTTGTTTCCAAAGATGACATCTTCACTCGAATGGGTGATTCCAGCCCTATTGGCTCGGATGCTAGGTCTCTCAAATCTTCAGTTGGACCACTTGAATGTTCTTCATCTTTGTTGCCACTACCACTTTCATGCTCAATAACCTGTCAAACACCCTAGATTCAAGTCTCAATGTTTCTAATCAATCCAAATTATCCCTTAATTCTCAAGGTCTATTAATCATTAAACAAACCATAAAAATATCGTATGTCGACCTAGGCTTTTAATTGAAAACCTTTTTTTGGTTAAGTTGCATGACTCAAGGTCCCCTTCTTCATTATTTGTAGGCATTATGATAAGAATTAAACGAGGTGAATAAAATAGAACCTTAAACATCTAAAATTTAGTTGATAAAATATTTTTATCAACTTTCTACTTTCTAAACTTATCTCCTCCCCAAATCCTGAGCTTCTTATGAAGTGTAGAAGACAAACATTTCATCACCGTGAATTTAATCTATCTCCAAGATAAAAGAATATGAGGGTTTCCTATCTATTACAAATAATGTTGACCTCTCTTTTTTAGGTCTAACCACCACACCAATTATTAAAACATCTAACACATGGAGGCAACTCCCATAAAGCTAGCCAATCATATTCATATTGGTGGGGGGTCAAATATTTTACATTTCACCAAATTCTTGAGAGTTAGCAATGACATAACATTTAACACAACCTATTCATAACTAAAGACTCGACATAATGTGTTGGCATTGATGGACACCTTAATTAATAGGAACTTAATATGTGTAATCATTTTCAGTGTTGGTTTCTCAAAAAACATACCTTATGTCTCTTTTTCTTTGACTAAGATTGTCAATTATGTATTTTTCTACAAACACACCCCTTTCTAGATCCTTAGGTTGGGACTCATTGCCCCATAATTCTAATGGAATAAGGCCAACAATAGTTATTTCTTTAATAGGATCATATGTATTTTCATTTAAGAACAGGTTCAAGATAGAATCATCATTATAATAAGGATGGCTCTCAAACTCTCCATCATCAAGTTTGGAAACTTAGCCAAAGCAATCGTGTTTCAAAACTTAAAATGCTCGAGTGTTAGCTAATCATTTGGTAAAGGCTCTTTTTGTGGTACCTTATCTATACCAACCATAGTAAAAGCATTTTACAAAGCGTCAAGCACTTTTGATGAAGATATCTCCTTTAACTTTTTATTTAGAACCCAATGCTCTTCTAGTACGTTGGTTGGAGGTTTTACCATCCTTAATTATTGTAATTTGTGGTTTATTTTGACTATGATCTTCGAAGAAGCTGTTCCACTTTCTACTATGATTTTGGACACCCTTAACTTTTCTTCTTATATGGTATCATAATTTACTAGAGGTACAATTGAATCCTCCTATATCTATCTTGATGCATGATCATGCCCCCAACTTTAGAGGTTTCAAGAGGTGAGTTCACCACCAAATTGGTCTGCTTTTGAGGAAGATGATGACCACTTTTTGAGTGTAGGCAAACCTTAGTAGGCTTTCCCTTCATAGTCCCTTATCATTAAAAGGAAACCCCATCTAGTAAAATGACGAGACTGTTTTAGAAATTATGGGCTTTTATACCTATTGCATACCTTTCTCCCTTTCTCAACTATCTTGAAGCCTGTTGGCTCATAGGAAGAAACCATATACATGGTCATAGATGGAAAAGGGAAAATATCAATTATACCTCTGCCTCTTGGTTACCAGCTAATTTGAACTTGACTTATTTGACAGCTTTATGAATAGCTTTCTTGAAGATTATACATTTAATCATATAGTGATTATATGAATTATGCAATCACAATATTTCTTGTTCTTAATTTATTCAAGGGAAAGGGTTTAAAAACCATCGAGCGACCAAATTCAGTTATCTTTGAGCAATTATACAAATATTTGACTCGATATTCGATCTTACCTTCTAACATATTGATGTCATTTACTTTGTTTAGCCTTCAGGCAAAACATTAATATCTTTTCCCTTATAGGATTTAGGTTATCTTGATATTTGTCGTAGAATCGATTGACATATCATCATCATCAAATTATTCCATATCCTCTATGTTGACCAATTGAGGGTTTTTCCTCAGCTAACACATTAAGGTCAGTACTAGATTTCTCTATCAAACTCTCCTTCAGGTGAGGGTGCATGCAATTGATAAACCATTGATGCATATTTAGCTTTATGGAATTGCACAAGATATTTTTTTTGTCAACTTCATGAATCTTTCAATGAAATCGATTGTGACTCATCCACTAGTTGTCTCAAATGAGGTTAGTTGACTTAGCTTACAATAGTATCAGGTTAATGTTGTTTCTATTAGTGGTAATGGGAATAGTTGTAGCATGTGAAATTCAATTTGGTTTTCATCATTACACTATGTAGTGAATCTATCAATATGATCCATTGTTGATTACAATCTTCCCCGAGCATATGCATCAATATGTCTACCCATTATGGATAAGGTTTCCTATGCATAGGCTTGTCCAATGGTTTTAGTTATATCTCAAAGTACCTCTTGATGGTGTTTTCTATGAGGTTGGGATCCAACAATTGTTGTTTATGAGGTCCTACCTCGACTGCAACTTGTTTGGCGACACATATGACCTGGGGTGTTCTATAAACTTTGTTGGTTTGGATATGAGGTGGAGCGTTTCCCCAAGGTTCCTCTTGAACCAATTCCAAATAATTTATCATACAATATTCATGTAAGGTCAATTGGTATTCATGTCTACTCACTTGTATAATTAACAACCAACTAGTCTTGATTGATTCGAACCTACTAGAGTTTGGATTGGTACCTCATATAATTGTAGGTATATTGTTGGGTTAGTTGACACTGGAGTGTAACTTCCCCACGGTTGGTGAGTCGAATATCCAACAATAGGTATATGAATTCCTTCTACTGGGTCAAAGGCTTGTCCTCCATCACACGACATGATGTTCTACTACCCCATGTGTCCTTCTAGCCATATGCACCTGTCGAAATTAAAAATTATATTGGTTAAAATTATAATTGACAACTAGTTTCCCCTAGGGTTAAACATGACAAAATTACTAGGTTGATAATTCATTGGGTTGAAAAGTATTTGTTGCAAGATATGAAGGAACCTTTGAGGGTCCTACCGCTATGTTAGTAAGATGACTTTGTATTGCAATGTCTTCTTGACCTTGGTGACTTTGAAATACCTTAGTGGTAGAAGTTATTGAATTGTCACTATAATCTACTTGTATATTTTCTTAACTCTAGCTTGTTGAACCTCATTATGAACCATTAACTAAAAGATATCAGCTAACTATTGAGAAAATTGATTCATGATATTATATATCCCCATGTTAATTTGTTGTCCAATAAAGGACGTGGACATGATCACTGGTTGCTCAATTGAAGTGTTTACTGCATCACTAGTGAATGCCTTGATCGTTGTTATTCCCAAGGTATAAGGTGTATCATTTGGTTGTGGAGGACCTGATTTATTTAATGATGACGAAGGTTCCTTGGTGTTGATACTTTTTCCAGAGTGTAAATGCATATGCCAATTGTTATCGTGATCGAGTAAATTAAACCTTTCTATTATTTTTGCATAGTGTTCCATCGAGCATGCCAAATTTACTGTCAAACTTAAGAGTTAACTAAGAGATCGTCTTTTAGCTCTAAACAATGATTCCTTTTTTCTTTAAGTAAGATGTTATGGACTTTTAAGAACTACTGAACTACAAAAACACAAGTACATGTTAAGTAAAAATATATAGGTAAAAATATGAGTAACATAACTTGTTTGATTGATTGTGTTCCTATTTTGAAGTCGTGTTTGTTATCTTGAGTTATGGATAACTAATTTGTCCTAAGGGTGGGAATATGTCAAATTTTCCTACAAGGCCAACAACATAGGACATAAAACAACCTTGTCGTACAATTTTAATTGCCATTTTAGTCTAACTATTTTTATTAATTTACGAAATTGGTCCTCTTAAAAATGAAAATTTTATGTAGTTGATAATTAAGTTTTTAGAAGATTTTATTGAGATTTCATGCGTCATATGTCACCATACTTAAACTATGTCACATCGCAATGTTTAGGTAAAAAATCATAATTAGGTACTAAAAGTGTTAGATTTTAAAATAAATGGATCGATTTTGAGAATTGATTAAAATAGGGAAACTAAATCTGCAATTAGGCTTACTATAAAAGTACTCTTGTGTCATTGAAAAATTAAACAAGCAAATAATTTAACGATCACGCTACCAAAATTATCAAGAAACAATTATGAATACATCAATTGATCTCATTTTCAAAATACTTTTTACTAAAAGATTTTCACTTGGAATTTAAGCTTACAATCAACATTCTTTGTTTATAGTTGCAATTGAGACCTTAAAAGACTTGATTGTATTAATCCAGAAGTTTTGAGAAGAATAGGGTATAGCCGATTGATAGTTGTATACATTGTTGGTAATGAATCAAGATAAATTATTTGTGTTGTTATTCTTCCCCTTATTAATTTCTTAAAAGCTTTGTTTTCAAAAGGTTTTACGCTATTTGTTTTAAAAAAAGGAAAGTTTTATACATAATTCAACTCTTTTTCTTGTGTTTTTCTCACATTCATTAATAATTTAATCATATGATTCTACATTAGTTTTTGATATATTTAAATATATTATAATAAAATAGAATCGAGATATGATTTTAAATAAAGTCAAATTATTTAAACATTTTTTATTAATTCTAAAAATATATACTTAATTTTATTGATCTATTAACTTATTAGTCTATTAAAATATAATTATTAATTTAAAAATATTAATAAAAAATAGACTTTTAACTATACTAACAAATTATACTAGACTCTTAAAAATATCAAACTCAGACAAAATAAAAAATAAAAAAACAATAACAAACCATAAATTAAACTTAACCCATTATTTTTAATAAATGAAATTCAATCTTTAGGAAACTTAATTCAATCTAATCTATTTTCAAATATCCCTCAATTAGGTCTATTAATCAAAAGTTAGCTAGCTAAAGCGTGCAATGGAATTTAAGTGACAAAAGAAAATGAGCATTGATGTGACTGAACTTGTACACATAATAACATTTCTTAAATGTGAGAGAGGTAGAAAATTGGAAGTTGACGGTGAGAGGCATTGAACTTACAGTTGTAGAGCATGAAAATAATAGATGGTTGGTAAAACAAATGATGGATTTTTCTTATGGGGCCTTTTTATTTTTTCTCCCAAAACAAAGGAATATAAAGTTTCCCCTAAGCCCCAAAAGAAAACCAAGTGTTATACACATAATTCTATGCTAATTTCTATAAATGGTCAACCTTTTTTACAAATTATGTATTAATAAAATAGTATTTCACAGTCAAATTTATCTGTAATTAAATTAATAATAATTATTAATAATTTTTAATAAAATTATTAAACTATTTATAAAAAATATTTTTTAATTATATTTCACTAATTTCTACTGTTAAAAATATTTTATTTATAATTGCAATAAAGATTAAAATTAAAACAATACAAATAAATACATTTTATTGTAATAATAAAATATAAATCTGTACTTAGTTTTAAAAAAGAACATAAAAAAATTGAGGTGGCTAAAGTAGCTAGCTTAGCCCCGGGGCCTAAAGGTGAAAGAAAGAAGGGGTCCCAAACAAAAAGTGGGAAGTGACTACTTTACTTAGTAGGGCACCTACCCTAATGATCATTATAGTGCCTTACAAATCTCCCAAACATTCTTCGGTTGGTAGGGCCTCATTTTCTCGTCATTTTAGAAGGACAATCTAAAGCTATATCATTGAGATCACATTTTTCTTACCTCTTCTTTCTATTATAAGGACATAGATTTTAGTATCTGACCATGACAATTGAACTACACAATTCAACCTAAAATTAGGCAAATGGAAGGCCCATATGTCCCTTGAACTTAATTTTTTTTAGTCGTTACACATTATAAATAGTAAAGAAGATTTACGTTACAAGCAAAACATACAAAGAAATAAGAGAGAAAAATGGGATAAAAAAACAGAGTCGAGTCAATAGTCACGAAAATTCAAAAATTATTATAATATTAAATTAAGAGTAATTATATATATATATATATTAAATAATTCAATTATTAATTATAAAATTTATATAACTAATTAACAAATGTTATTTATCCAAAAAATAAATATTTTGTTTTATTGAAAAATAGAAAATGTTATAAAAAAGGAGAATCCTATTATTAAAGTATTTTAATTGGGTAGCAGCTAACCGATGTCCTCTGTATGTTCTTGTGAAACTTGTGTTTCATTCATCATTACTACCATTGTTGTTAGAAAAATTACACATCATAATTTTTTTTTATGGCTCTAAATTCAATTAACTAGAAAACTGGTTTTGAGTGATACTAACAGATATCTATTTATATTTTATACAAGATATGTTCACAACTCTCTAGTGATGAGTCACATATTTACGTGGGAGTTTCTACCGTATATACATTTACAAATCGAAATCGAAGAGTTTTGGTAAATTTTTTTATATACTAATTAATAGATTAATGTTCATTTTATGAATAAAAAAACTATTTGTTTGACTTTTGTATTTTATGGAATATCATCTCATAAAAAAAATATTATTTCGTTGTTTACAAAACAATTACTGATTTTTGTATTTTATTGTAAAGTTATTCAATATTCTCTATTACAATTAAGGCAAATCGAGAAAAAAAATTAAATTTTATTTTATTGACATTTTTAATAGATAATATTTAGAAAATAATTATATAAATGATAGAAAATAATTTTTTTAACAGAAGAATTTATTTAACTATTAATTTAAAGACTAAATGTATTAATACATGTTGAATTGACTGATTTACCATAAAAATTCTCAATTTATATTTGTAGAGTTGGGCAAAATAAAAGAAAGTCAACATACATAATACTACAAGTTAATGTTTGTAGACTTTGAAAATTTTAGATAAAAAAAGCTCTCTTTGGCAAAATCCATAATTCGACAAACAAATGTATGAAATTCAAAGCATGTGTCGAGAAACACGAGTTCGTCAACAATAGAAGTAGATGTCGAATTAGACAATATTTGTTTTAGGTGACATTGCAATTATCTAGTTCACCGATTGTTTTTCATTGTAGTTTGGTTGGAGAACGATGAAACATCAAATAAATTATAAATAAAATTATCGTTATTAGAGGATAGAGATTGTCGACGATCATATTGTTAGACTATATAAGTTCAAATGATTTTCCGACTTAATCAAACTGTTGTTTTCTCGAAATAAAAGAAAATGAATAGTGGTGCGGTTGTGATGTTTCATATTCAACAATAATTAGAGTCGATAGACAAAGTCTATTATGCCTTGGTCGTTGGGATTGTTGGACCAGCATAACTTTTTTTTTTAAGTGTACAATGAAAAAAAAAAACCTGTTTTTGCATGTTTAATGCTAGTCTCCGTAAAAGGTTTCAAAAAAATGTAAAGTGTGTCTTGATTCAATAATAGTTCTTAATATGCTGCAAGATAACAAAGATGAGTGTGTGGCTGGTTTTAAACTTGTGTAACACATTAGAAAGACTAATTTAATTAGATATGGGGTGCATGTTTGTCATTCTTATTGCGAAGCAAATAAGTATGGAAATGTTTTGGTTTCTCTTGGTTAATAATATTTAAAGCATATTACTAACAATATTAATGTTAATAATATTTGAAATAAAAACTGAATTAAAAACAATCTCAAATGAAAAATATTTTCTAAGAAAAAAAAATGCAACTATAAATTTTTTACACAATGCATACAAATTGAATTGTTAATGTAATACAGTAGTAATTGTTTTGTCTCTTAATCTCTTTAATGATTGTTCACATACTTGATAAAGTATATATGAATCCATCCTTTGACACGTCGCCATATGATTAGGCGTTTATAATTTTTTGGAGACAGGGGTGTCAGATTACCACTTTCCATTTGCATTTGTTTATCTTCTTTTAAAACCCAAAAAAAGAAAAGAAAAACATAAAATTATTATACAATAATAAATTCTGGCAATATATTAAATATGCCCTAATGTTCTGTAAACAGCACCACATTCAAAGCATCTTTCCAATAATAATTAAATCACAATAACCTGCAAACCAATTATAGACCCAACAATATTAAAATGATAAGACCAGTACCCATAAATCTTTTGTTAAACTTTATAAACTGGATTTTTGCTAACAACCTCTAAGAGAAAAGATTAGTCTAATATCTCAAGAGTATCTTTTCCAAACCTGAACTCCACTACAAACCCCTTTTCATATTCACAAAATTAATTATAAAAGTTGTGAAATTATAAAGCTCAATTATTCATTGGGCCTAGTCAGAATTTCAACACTGTGCCAACCTGGGATTCCTTTAATATTTATTAAAAAATTGTGTTATCATATTTATTTTTAAAAAAGGGGTGGTTATAACTTCTAATCTCTAATCCTTTAATCCTTTTGGATTTTTATTTTATTTCATATAGTAAAAAAAAAAGGATACAGAAGCTTCTTCTGTTGGTGAACCTAAAAAAGTTAAATGTAAAAAACACAAAGAAAATGCCACAAATTATGGTTGACCCCAGCTCAAGTTAACTAAATGTCATGATCATTCAAATTAAAAAAAAAAAAATGTAGATTAAAAAAGACCCCACTATATATTACAGCTGGTTACCAAACACAAGTGAGAATCACATCAAATAGATTGTGCAATTTAGCATAGGGTTAATTGACATGATTTTTATTGAAATTAATTAATGAAGGCCAACGAAAATTCTTTTATGAATTGATGTGATGTATGAATTATACACAAAACATACAATAATAGACAAAGTGAAAAGGGATAATGATAGATAGTACAAAAACTTCTTTAATTAATTAGCACTATATCTCACAATTGGTGCCATAATAATAAGAATTTGCACCAAGAGAATACAGAATCAATCCTAAAGATTTTACAGTGAATACTTTAAAAAAAAAAAAAAAGTAACCCCATGATTAAAAATTAAAATCATGGAAAGTGAAAGGGTAAAATAAAAAAGAAAATAAAGGGCTAATATGAAGACAAAAGAGGCTTCTATTAGACCTAATAATAATAATTATAATAATAATGGCTTAATAATTCATGGGGTTGTTCCAATTAAATTTCTTGTTGGTGTGTACAACAGCAATCTTCCTATTCCTCTTTAGCTTCAATTCAGGCGTAATGAATGGTGAATAAAGCTTAACTTTCATAGGGGTAGTTGATTTGAGCCTGCATTTGGACAAAAATTTGATGTCAACATAAACATTTTTATTAGGCCTAATGAAAATGATATTTTCATTAAAATATATTTTTTCTCTTTGCTTTATTACCGTTCAAATTCTGAAATTGTATTGGTGTTTTATTGTTGTCAGTTTGTCCAAATCCCATTTGAACAATTGTGTGGAGGTCATCCTCAGAGAATGTTATTGGATACTGAAAATTCAAAATCATTGGATAAGAAAACTATAGGAAAAAAAGTTGTTTATAATTCAATTTGAGCTGTCGAATTTGAATGTGTATCGTCGATTTTGATCTGACGGTTCAAATTAACAATTGCGTGAATATAAAAAATACAATTACAATTAATATTTTTATATATTTAATTTTGTATGTTGTTTTATTGATTGACATGACACTATTCAATATTTTTATAAGTGTTTTTGACGATATTTTTGAATTATATCTGTTGAAGTAATATTTTTAAATTCTTACTAATGAATTGACATATTTTATAGATACTGACATAGATAATACAATTCAATTATTTATTTGAAAATAAAAGAAGAAAAAAATACCTGAGAGCCAGGTTCATGAAACCCATTTAGTGAAGCTAAATGCATACTAAGGTTTTGGCATAAACCATTATCTAATGGGTCCACTGAGTTGTGGGTCACAGTTCCATTAGAAATGTTATTGTGAATTGCTGGGTTTTGTTGATGTTGTTGCCCATAAAAAGATGGTGCTGAGGAATCTAATGGGAATATTGGGTGTGCCAAAGAATTATTTGATTGAAAAATCTGAAATTATAAACAAAACAAAAAAAGTCAACAAATTTGAGTTAAGGAAAAAAGCAATACTTTTTATTTATTTATTTAAAAAGTAAATCCATTGTCTAGAGCCCTTAAACTTACATCTTTTGAGATTAGACTTTCAATACTAAAATCCACCCTGGTGTTAACAGAAGCCAATTTCATAGATAGGAACTGCAAAAACATAATTCACAAAAATTAAAATAAAAAACTTAATGAGCAAGAAATCTTAATATTATGACCATATATTACAATATGCTTATTAACTAAGGAGTTTTAAATGCTATTCCTAAAATTAAGAGTATTGAAACTTATATCTTAATATTAAAGAGTTTTATATTGTGATAAAATGCGTCTGTGACCACAAGCCCACAATTATATTTACAATGTGGAGTCAAAAATCTCATAAACCGATATATTGGGTCGAAATTGTCATTGCAGACCGCAATTTTTTATTTTTTTTTACAGTTAATTTTTAATTTGAAAGATGATTATCTCACCTCAACTTGACGCTGCAATGATTGGACATAGTTTATAATTTCATCAAGCATGAGTGCTTTTCCAGTGACCTACAAGAAATAATAATTCACAACCAAAAATTAGTAAAAACAAACCAATCAAATTTCTCTGAATTCTCAACTCTGCATTTATCTTATTATTACCATACCTTATTGCAACCAGGGACAAGATCTTGAAGAAGCTTCATCCTTTCACTGATTTTTTCCCTCCTAACCTATTACAAAAATTTAGTTTTGAAAATGTCAAAACTAAAAGACATGTACTCCCTCTAAAATTAAGTATATAAAAAAAAAAAAATACAGTTGACTAAATAAATGTACTATTAGATCAAATAAATAAATGTACTTTTTTGTTTATATTTAATTTCAGATGAAATATATTCTCATTGTCATTTTTAGAATGAAAAATTGACATTGATAGTAATTCTTACTCTTTCTGCAAGACTATGGCTATCAGTAGCTTGACCTCTTCTTGCTCTGACATGAATGTAATCCTTTGGAGCTTCAGGAGGTTTTGTGTTACTCTTATTCTGTTTGTCATCACCTCCATTATTACTATTTGTACCCCCTTTTGACTCTTCCTCTGCCTTTACTTGACCATTTTCATTATTTTCACCTTCATTTTGTTTTATGCGCTTTGCATTTAAATCTTCAACAGCTTCACAAGCCTTAAGTGAAAAAAACAAGAAATACCCTTTTGGATTTAGCAAATGACCCTTTGAATTAAAAGGGTAAAATAATTTTAAAAAAAATGGAATTTTTCAAAAATAATTTTGAACTACTGCAAATGATTATTGGTGAGATATGAATATAGTTGAGATGCTAATTTTTAACTTTTTATTGTGATGCATTTGCAATACAATTTTGCTTATAAAGGGTAAAATAAAAAATAAAAAATAAACAATTTTGACTTACAATTGAAGGGTTAATAGAGGTTGAAGTTTCTTTGGCTTTTCCTTTGGAAGAAACTTTTCTTTTCCTTGAATTAACATTAGGGACATGTTGAGAAATTGTTGATTCCTCTTGAGAATTATTAAGTTCCATTTGATCATTCAATTGAGGAGAATTATTATTCATATTCTCTTGTATACCAATTTGAGATCCAAGTGCTTTCAATGATGGACTACTTGAAACTCTAGAAAGTTTTCCATTTTCTATCAATGGTGTAGTAGATCTTTGACTTTGACTCAATTCACCATTTTTCCTTCCATTAAAACTCCTACTACCAAAACAAGAAAACTTTGCAGCCCTTTCTGCAAAACCAGGATCAGCTGAGAATTCAGCTACAGTTGAATTCATGGCCATTGATTTTCCTAAACTATGGTTCAATTTTGGAGGAGAGTTCAAAGGGGTGTTGTAACATGAAGTATTGTTGCTATTGATGTAAGAAGATGAAGCAATTAAAGTTTTTGAATGAGGTGAAATTGAGATCTCATTATCAGAATTACAATTACCACCAATGTTTCCTAATTTTCCAATTAATTCTCTGATGGCAAAATTGTCATTTGACATGTTGGAATTTGAAGCTGCAGGGGAAGATACCATTGAACTAAGTGCTGAATCAAATTGATGAACAGCATGATGATCTGTTGTTGAATTTTCCCATGTTGGTGTTTGTGTGTAAAAGCAATCTTGGTTGTGTTGTTGTGATGAAACACAATTCAAAATTGAAACTTGAACATCCATGGAAGATGTTGGGGAGATTGATTGCCAATTAGGAGGGATTGATGGGGGGTTAAAATGGAGTTGTGGGGGTACATTAGCATTATTAGAAAAGAATTGGTTTTCCATGAAGGATAAAGGTGAAGCAAATCAACCACACAAAAATAAGTTGAAGGATGAAATTGTTATGAATATGAATATGAATATGAATATGAATATGAATTATGAATTATGAATTATGAATGAATTACATTTGAAGAAAAAGGGTGAGTTGGGTTGAAGTGATGAATGAAAGGAGTGAATTTGGTGGGATATGAGTGGAAAGAAGAGAGTTGGGTGGGGTGTGAAAAGGAAGATATGTATAATAAGTTGGTAAATGAAAAGCTAAGAAAAAGTGAAGAGAGAGAGAGAGAGAGAGCAGAGAAGGGGATTGATGTGGTTGTAATGGGGGGGCTATATAGAGAGAAAGATCCAGCAAGAACAAGGTTGAGTCCAAGTTTTTTATGTTTGACCTTTTGTTTTTTTTCGTGTTGTTTATATATACTATAATTACTATTGTTTCTTCTGTTGGATTTCTTCTCCCTATGTCTAAAGATCTACGGAACAAGGTAAAACTACTCAAAGTAATTACTTTAAACCTTCAAAACAAAATTTAACTTTTATTTAATAACATAGTAAAAAAATCTCTATATTTTAATATTTAAATTAATATTAATAAAATATTATTTATAATTAATAATTTTAAATAAATATTAAATTAATTGATTAAAAATATTATATAAAATTGATCATATTAATTTAATAAAAAATTATTCTAAAATATCTAAAAAGTAATTTTCAATAAAAAACATTAATTATTTTATTAAAATATTATTATAGAGTTTAAATTGTTTTATAATAAGATTTATTTTAAATCTCGTTATATATTTGGTCATCTTAACTTCTTAATTGTAAGAAATAAAAACAGATTTATATTTAAAAAATTTTGAATAGAAATTTACAACTATTATATAATTATATTTATCATCTTTTTTTTTAAACAAAATATATAAAAAAATATTTAAATTTTTTTTATAATAAAAGAGTAATATAACTAAATTTTAATTACACAATTATATATATAATTAATATTAAAAGAGTAAATCATCTATTTTTTTAAATAATTATATGTCAGTTAACTAATTTTTAGTCATAATCATCCACATATATTACTTCTCCTTACAAAGCGGTGGTCTTGAACGTCACACATCAAAATGTCTCTTCTTTTTTAACCTTTAATTTTCTTGGAATAAACACTAGGAATGAAATGCAAGACTCTAAGCTGTTTTAGAAAAACACACAATTTATTTATTAAAATAACAAAGAAAAAACGCATACAGAAGTATCTAAAATTTCTATATAATTTAACTTTAAATAGTCATATATGTAGGAATCTAAAAATATAATTTGGATTAAACCAGGCTACAAAACTAATCTGGAAGTTTAGAAAAGTCATTTAATTAGTGATATAATGGAGCACTAAAATTATATTTTTATGTTGAGAAATATAGAAGAGTGTAATAAAAAAAAAGAAATAATTGAGAGAAAGATTAAATTATATTTGAAATTGATTCAACGAGAAAAAAATAATTATATAAATAAATGATACATTTTATATAGTGATCATAATCAAACTAATAAATTTTAACTATTTGAGGAATACTAAACGACCACTATCGACAAAGTTCTAAAGTTTCAACCAGTCAACTTATTTTGGATCTTCTCAATAACAAGTTTCTAAAGCAGTTTATGTCGAAGATTATCACCAATAGGCAACCCCAAATATTGGGACACATCTTATCTTACAATTAAAAATCTATGTCGTAGTTTGAAGTCATGAACTGTTAACATTAACACTTGTCAACATACTTTTATGAAAATTAACATTTACGCCAGATTGAAGCTCAAACCACAACAAATTAACCTTAATTGCTCTAATATTATCCCAACACTCATCTCCCATTATCAGCGTATCATCTACAAATTGTAAAAGAGAGACACGAAACTCATTTGAGCCCACCTTAAAACCTTTAAATTGATTGGCTTCCAGAGAAGCACTAAAAAGAGCATTCATGTCTTCAACAACTATTAGAAATAAGAACGGAGATAAGGGGTCGCATTGTCTCAATCTCCTCTACATAAGAAACTCTTCTGTAGGACTCCTATTCACTAGCACATAAACTGACGCTGAACCAATCTTTGCAATCACAAGCTCTAAGTAATCCCACTCAGTTGAGTCATATGCCTTCTTGAAGTCCACTTTGAACAAAATTAACTTTTTTTCCTTCTTCTTTGCCTCATCGACCACTTCATTTGCAATTAAGATATCGCCCAAAATTTGTATGCCTTTAACAAACGCTGATTGAAACTCAGCTATTACAGAACCAATCACCTGACTCAATCTATTCGCCAACACTTTTGACAAAACTTTATACATACACCCCACTAATTAAATGAGTCTAAAATAAGATAAGACTTGCGAATTGTCTTTTTTGGGAATTAAAACTATAAATGAGCAATTTGATCCTTTTACTAACCTCCCATTCGCATGAAAATCACCTAGAAATCTCATAAAGTCACCTTTTATGTTCTCCCAAAACTCTTTAACAAACCCAAAATGTACCACATCCAAACCTGAACTTTTGTAGTTGTGACAATCCCACACCACATGTTTGACTTCCTCTTCGTTAAATCCAACTAATAGTGTTTCAGCTTGCATTAGCGAGAGAGAATGGAACTGCAAGTTATCCAAACCCATGTGGATGAATCTGGTGGACCTTCAAAATGATTAAACATTGTACTTCTCCCTGGCTCCACCCCTTCAACACACGCACACCCAACCTCAATACTGAGAATTGAATTATGACGTCTCCTATTGGATACCATACCATGAAAAAGCTTTGTGTTTGCATCTCCTTCTTTCAACCATTGCACTCGGGATCGTTGCCACTGAATATTATAATTCAACCGATACCAAGAACAAATATTAGCTGACAATTGTCTACGCTCTTCAATATCCACGTCTGATAGAACACGTGATTCTGCTTTAATATCTAACTTATTTAACTCCTCTTTTGCCACCTTTATCTTGTCAAATAGGTTGTTGCAATGTTCCTTATGTCAACTCCTCAAGCGATTTTTGATATTTTTCAACTTCTGCTTTAGTACAAACCCCCCAATCCAACACCGTATAATCATCTCATACCTCCTTAACAAAATCCTTATAACCATCAAATTCCTCTCAACACTTCAACATACAAAAAGGTCTTGGTCCCCAATTATCCAAATCATCACACTAGAATAATAGACAATGATCTGATATGCCTATATCCAACGCTCATTGCAAACAATTGGGCTATTGATGACCCACCTATTTGATAAAAGAAATCGGTCTAATCTGCTCATGACTGATCCATCCAAACGACACCAAGTAAAAGCTCTACCATTTAAAGGCAAATCAATAAATTCCGATTCCTCAGTATAAAAGACATATATAGTATTTAACTAATATATATAATTGTTATTCCTTAATTTAAATATATACTATTATGTAGGTTTAAATTTTTCCCCCGTGTAATACAATTTTAGGTTCATCCTTGCTACCCATTTCACATACCTATTATTAATGAGTGAGTAATTATCTACGCTTTTCGACTCTGACTTTGTATCAATTACTAGCCCTATTTCTAGAAAATGGTTATATGACCTTTTGACATTGTCATTTCTTTGTTTGAGCTCATATTCAACATCACTACGAACCTAATTAGACCAAATATTGGCCTCCAAGGCCATTAAGACTTGGTAGCCATGTCCAGTTGTTACCCAACAACCAATTTGACTGCAAGTCGATTATGCATCAGTTGTCAACCAATTTTTGCATTATCTGATAAGAAGATACTAATAATAGCCTCCAAGCATATTTAGACTTGATTTTCACGTTCATATTTGATCCCTTTCGATTATTTTAGAGATCATTTTGGTTATCTGCTTTTTAAAATTTTAAAGTTGGTCACTTATGTTAGTATAACATTATTGAAAAAGTTGGTTCCTTTGATTTTAATTTTTTTTGTTTTGGTTAAAACACGTGTGTTGCTTATAATCATACTAATATTAAAGACACATGTATATATATGGGGGCTATATCTAACAAGAAGGAATTTTTATGTGATAATAAAAAGAATTAATATGAGTTGTGATAACGCATTTTTCGTAATACTGAAACATCTGACTCTTCTACTCCATCCTATTAGATTTACAGTTATGTGAAATTATTTATTTGCATACTCTCCCCTGCCCTTCTCGTTTGATCCCCTTTCTGCTTGCCATGAAAACCCACAGTCTTGAATCTGTGTTTCAGTAGCACCGATTATGGAAACTCCCTTTTTTCCTCCCCATATTTTTTGGGTATAATTCCTCCACATAGAAAGATACAAATGATTAATTTTGAGGTGTTGTGAGAATGACATTGTATTTAATTTACAAAAATAATTTCTCCAAAGGCCAATGCTATAAATTTCTATTGGGACATTAGGGGAGCAACCGTGACAAACTCTATTATGTGTCAATAGAAGACCTAACTACATCTTATATGGATATTGACCTATTTACACTCTCCCAACAAAAAAAAGTCCAACAACTAGGAAAACAAAAGGAAAAAAAAAACAAATTAATTGGTTTTCTTTTCGATTGACCAGATGCAAAAAACAATATAAAAAGAGGTAGTTTGATTGAAAAATACAAGGCTATTGTTCTTTTTCTTCTTAAGAGGTAGTGACGAGGACATAGAAAACATAACCAAGGAAGGAAGCATAGAGGATATTCAATTTCTTGGAACTCTAATGATAAGAGCAAGATCATAGAAGGAAAATGATGCTCTAAATAATTGATATCCCCTTTATTTAAAGCAAATCCAACTCATGAATAATTGAAGTCCAATATAGTAAATTGCTTAATCCAAATTGAGGAAGTTATGGAATGAGGGTTGCATCTATGTGTTTACAAATTTTAATATTAGTTTTAATTAAAATAGTATGGTGAATTAGTAAGAACATTTAGGTCTAATTATAAAAACCTGAGTTGGACCACATTTAGAGAACTTGTAAGGTGATGACACTATAAAAGGAAAACCCCTAGCTTATGCAAAACAAATTTTTGGAACATATTGTTATTTTGTGAGGCTTTGCTCTCTTGAGTTCTTGAAAGAATTCAATTTGAATTTATAAAGGGTATTAATCCTTGTGGCATCATTCTGTTTTTCGTTCATCTTCTGAATTATAGTCCCCAATTTCCTTTACATCAAACTCTATTAAACAAATTTTACCAATTTTTGTGTTCGGTAACTTGCACTTATATCTCGCATATTACATAGTCTTTTTCGGTGATTCAACAGCCTAAGTTGGGCTTTAAAACATCTTATTTCACCTCATTTTGGAGTCGTCCAATTGTAAGTTTCGTAACTTTGGTTACTGCGTTCTCTAGCAAAATGTAATTTTGGCTCCAATCTATAAGTTTCTAACCTAAAACAATACTTAAAGTGATTCATGACAAAGAGGATCATATGAAGTAGTTTGATTGAAAAATATATTTTCATGCTTATGATGTCACACACATTTTGTTGGAATTCAAGAGTGAATGGTTAGTCTCATATCGATTAGGAATAGAGGAAATGTTGGATATATAAGAGAGGTGACCCCTATACTCATTGCCCTAAGGTTTAGGTGTAGATGTGGTTTGAAGGTAACTTAGGAATCATGTACATTTAACTCATTGATGTTCTAGGGCTCCTAGAACCCCCTAACAATTGGTATCAGAGCACAAGTAACTCTAGTGTGAAATTTGAAGTGACAAGCTTCAATGGAATCAAAAAGTTCCCAAAGGATAAAAAATATAGAGGAATGATCTTAAGGAGGAGGATTGTATGTAAAGGAATTCCAAGACCATGAGAGGAACAAAGGTAAAGAAGATTCAGGGAAGAAGATGTCTAAATAAAAAATAGTAGAGTGCTTCAGTTGCAAATAGATAAGAAGTTGGAGAAGAGATTGTCTAAACAAACAGTAGGGTTCATCTAGTTCTATGAACATGTGTCAAACAGGCAATTGTGGTAGTGAATGAGATATTCTTTGTGTTTTATCTAGCAAGTGCACAAAACCATGGATTCTTGACTCTAATTGTTCTTACCACATGATGCCGCACAAATAATTGTTTATCACATTCAGGTTAGACAATTTCGGTTTTGTTATTTGAGTCATGATAAAGCATGTGCTATCACTAGAATAAGACAAGTTAAATTGCTATGGACGATGTTGGCATGCGGATGAAGAATGACGTTAGATGATAACTCTTCATCATATGCATATTATTTTTTTTTATTGTTTTTAGTCTTATTTATCTTTTATTCATTAGTTAATTTAAGGAGTTATTTGATATATTTTGTTGATTTTAGTTCTTTTACTTAATAAAATGTTTATGTTCTTATTTCCTTAATTAAGTAGATAATTTTTGTAGTTTTGCATTGTTACTTTGTTTTAATGAAGTGCTGAATTTTGGTGAGAAACCAACATGACCTATGTGGAGTATTTTCGCCATATCTCGATTTTTTATATGTCCAATTGGAGTCAAATCAAGTGTAAATGAAGACTAAGATTCATAGCTACAACTTTCATGAAGACACCGAAACCCAATTCAGACTCAAAATAGGAGAAACGTGTAGAAAACATCAAACATAAGAAGTTGTGCATCTGAAGCGCATTTCCACCCTTTTGAATCTACAGAGTCGCGCTTGAAGCCCAAAAGCTGCGACTGGGGCGCATGACACATGACACCATTCATTAAAATGCATTTTTTTTTTCTTCACTTTTTAGGTATCTTTTTTACTATTGGGAAGTTTGGAGACTTGTGCCCTAGCATAGAAACTCAAATACGAACGTTTCTAACACCGTTGAAGTAGTTTTATCAAGAATCATTCATAAACCTTTCTTGTAATTCTTCTCTAATCTCTATCTTTTCTATCTCTGTCATTAGTAACTCAACCCTATTTGTTAGGGATGAGTGTAACAAGATGAAACCCTTATTTTTATGGTTTGATTTCTAGTTATATGAATGGGTTTATTGAATTATTTTTCTCATCTATGTGTTTAATGCTTTTTATTGCTTGATCAACATTAAAATGTTCTATGATTCATATTTTGAAACGGAAGTGGTCTTTACGAATGCTTGAGATGAAAAATTCATGAATTTATATTCTAGGGATATATACAGGTCATGAAACCAATGAAATTAGTTGTGAAGGCAATAGTTTAACAAGAGAATTCTTGTACGATAATGCTTAATTCTATCTACTAAGGAATTATGGGTTATTTTGGAATTAAAGATTATGTCACTAAAACATTAGGGCAAGAATAATAAATATAATTCAGTAATAATTCAAAAAAAGAATTCAGTAACTAGGATCAAATTAGACACCAAGGTTGGATTCGAAGTAAAACTCGTCGCTGATATTTTTCTTATTATAAAGGATCAATTTTGTTACTGTTGTTAATTTTAAATATTCTTTCAATCAATTTGGTAACTTTTTATTCAATTTTAGTAATTAAATATAATTCAATAGTAAAACGCAATCCTTGAGTTCAACACTCGGTACTACCGTTTTATTATTACTTGCAACGATTTAGTACACTTGCTGAAACGCTATAAAGTTTTTGGCGCTGTTGCCAGGGAATTGCCATATCACTATTTAATTTAATTTATTTACTTAATTGAAAGTTTTTGCTCTGCAAAAAAATTTTTGCTTTTATTTTATGTTTAATTATGAAAAATAATTTGCTTTTATTTTATCTTTCGTTATTTTAAAATTGTTCATTACTCACAATTTATCGAACCTTGTATGCAAGGTCAGTCACCAGCTGAACTTTTCTTTGATCCAGAAATCAAAAAAACTGCGAAAGCAAATTGATAAGAGGTTCGAGAAAGGAGACAAAGGGAAAGACAATTAGTAGTGGAAGAAGAGGATTTGGAGGATTTCTTCATATTTGTGGAAATGGATGATCCACCACCACCTGAACGTCCCCTCGGTGAGTATGAGAATAGAAATAGAAATCGTGCCCGATTGGCTATCCATAACACACCAATTACAGTTAACAAGTTTGAACTGAACCCCGCTATATTCCAAGAGTTAAAGGAGATTCATTTTTCCAGTAAACATAACAAAGACGCCAATAGATAGCTCACAAACTTCTTTGAATTATGTGAAAAAGTGAAAGTGGATGGTTGTTCTGAAGAAGGCAAGAGATTGAGATTCTTTCCATTGTCATTGAAAGATGATGCTAAGGAGTGGCTTAACTCCTTTCTTGCTACTAACATCACCACGTGGGATGAACATGAAGATAAGTTCTTGGAACAATACTTTCCCCCAGTTGTTTCCTTAGAAAGAGGAAAGAGATTTCCAATTACAAATAGAAAGAAGGAGAATCTCTTTGTGACACTTACAGGACGCTCAAGAGTTTACTAGCAAGATGCCCCAATCATGCTTATGACGACACTGTTCATGTGCAAATATTCTGTAATGGTTTGAGGTCTAGCACTAGAATTATGTTGGATGCTACAACATGTGGTTCTTTGAATTACAAAATTGCATCAGAAGCACGAAATTATTAAGATCATGGAATCAAATGAATAAATTATGTTGTATGATAGAGGTGGTGGGTCAAAAAGTGGTATGTTGGATTTAAATGTTCTGGATGTTGGGTTGGCTCAAGGGAAGTTGCTCACAAAATAGATAGAAGATGTTATCGCCGTTGAGATAAAGAAGGGGATGACATCTCTAAATATATAACCCCAAGAGGCCCTTGTCAAATTATTGAAACATACTGGTTGTGACTTTTGTGGGGGAGCACATAAAAATGGAGCTTGTGAAGTATCAGATGATGATGATACAAAAGAACTAAAAGAGGTGAATTTTATGGGTAACAATGGAAAGCAAAGTAATCCCTACTCTAGTACGTACAATTGGGTTGGAGAAATTATCAAAAAAATTCACGGAAATATCAATAAAAGTGGATCTCAAGGTCAACAAGGAGCTCAAGAAAATCAAGCTCCACCTCAAAAAGCTGCTTGTGAGAGTGCTATTGAGAAGTTAGTAACAAGCACAAGTTATTTCATTGAAGAGTCAAGAGCCATCCAGAAAAATCACTCGACCTCAATAAAGAATCTGGAGACACAACTGGGTCAACTTGCTCAACAAATGGCACAAAGAGTGCTTGGAAATTTTCCTAGTGACACAATTCTGAATCCACGAAATAATGTCAATGTAGTGACAACAAGGAGTGGCAAGGTAAGTGAACAAGTACCACCTAAAGCCAAATAGAGTGGAAGTACTCAACTTCAACCCACCCAGAGGAAATGGTCACCCCGACATCAATTGAGGAGCACATCGCTCTTGAAAAGGAGGAAGAACCCATGGTACAGAAAAGGAGACACTGCCAAAACAAGAAATTCGACTTCCGTTTCTTCAAAGATTAAAAAAGGAAGAAACTGAAACACAATTCGGTAAATTTCTTGATGTTTTTAAAAATTGCAAATTAACATTCCTTTTGCATAAGCACTAGAGCATACGCTAACATACGCCAAGTTCATGAAGGAGGTTCTGTTAAAGAAAAGAAAAATTGGTAGTGAAACAGTGATGCTTATCGAAGAGTGCAATGCTATTCTATAGAGGAAGTTGCCACCTAAGCTCAAGGATCTTGTAAGCTTCTCTATTTCTTGCGCTATTGGGGATAGAACTTTTGGGAAAGCCCTGTGTGATCTTGAGGCTAGTTGAGTCTTATGCCCCTTTCCATATACAAAAGGTTAGGCATTAGAAGAGCCAAAGACACACAACTGATGTTACAGATTACGGATCGTTCAATGAAACATCCATATGGGGTGGTGGAAGATGTGTTGGTCAAAGTAGATAAGTTCAATTTTCTAGTGGATTTTGTGGTATTAGACATGGAGGAAGACAATGATATCCCCTTGATCTTGGGGAGTCCATTCTTAGCAACAGGGAGAGCTATGATTGATGTGGCAGATGACACCTTAATCTTTAAGGTAAATGAGGAAGCAGTTATATTCAATATTCTAAAAGCCATAGGGCATTCAAACGGAAGAGAATGAATCGAGATCTTAGATGAGATAGTCAACGAAGAAATGGAGCATCAAACACCCAGTTTGCCATTAGAAAGAGTGTTATGCCTATCCCAAGATGTTGTTAAAGATAATGAAGATCCAAGAGTAAAAGATGTTTTATTCATGTTGGAAGCATCACCATCCCACTCCCCCCCACTTCCATACTACATGGGAGGGGTTGAAAGGGAATGAAGACGAATATGTAGAGAAAAAGAAAGAGACGCCACTGGTTGAACTCAAACAATTGTCACCTCACTTGAAATATATACCCCTTGGTGAGAAAGGTGATGTGTTCTTTGTGTCATATAATACACCTTGATAATGGTTGAGGTGTCAATCTAATGATTTTCAAGAAGCGCTTCGTAGGAGGCAACTCATAGGTAGATGTAAACTTTTATTTTTGTAATCTTTTTTTTTTTTTTTTGAATTTGTTTCTTTTTAATTATGTGTAAATGTGCACTATGATTAAAATTTTTTAACAACTTGAAGCTAGTCTTAAACTATTTATTTCAGATTTTGAAATTTAAACTCTATTTATTTGCTCATATCATTGCTCAATTCGATAAGTTTCACTAATGCATGCATTGTTGATTACCCATTGGTTGTCGAAGTCTCACTTGCCATTTAAAAAAAAAAACTAAATAGATTTTGTAGTGGCATGTTTGACATCATTTAGATAGTTTATACTCTTTCTTATTATCCTAGCTGTGAGCTTTTGAGCCTAAACACTTTAATTCTTTGTTGTGTGATTATCCAGACATGTGTTATCCCTTCAGAAGTTGTACTAATTCTGACTTGCATCACTTGTAATTTATGCATACACTAAGGCAATTTTGTTTGGTCGTTTTAGCCTTTCTAACTATCTTATGCAAATTTTATCATTTGCTAGCCCTTTGAACCTTGCCCTTTTATTTCGGTTACTAGCCACATTACAAGTCAAAAACCTGACTTTAATTAAATCACCTTACTTGGAGTTAGGCAGAAAAAAAAAAAGTGTCTTGGTAAAGTTCTAAGTTTGGGGTTGCTCATGGGATAGCAACCTTTTAAGTTTGAACAGGTGATTCTCACAAAAAAAAAATATTCAAAACAAAAAAAAAAGAAAAAAATATATAGTTTTAGTACATTGATAAATAACATTTTCATAGTTCTTTTGTCAATGGTTGAGAATGTCCACCATAAAACATGGAGAAAAAAAAAAAGAATAAAAGGGGGAGAATAATTTGAAAATGTATGTCTAACTCCAAGTAGTAAAATCTATTATCCCAAAATGTCCTACCTTTACCTAAGCCACATCACAACCTGAAAGTCTTTTCAAAAGTGTATGTGTTTGTTGCATTATGATTTCTAAGTATAACTTTTTCAAGCATATGGCCGTGTGATGCATGTTCTAGGATTTGAGGGATAAATTCATAACCCTTGCTAAACACTTGAGAGAAATTTTGGTGAGATTGTGTGAAGAGAGAGTTGAACTTGATTAATGAATGCTAAAGTGTACCTCTAGTTGTCAGGATGTGAGTGTCATGCAGTAAATCTTCATAGGGGTTTGATATTCGTCAAGGTGGAGATGCTTGAGTATGGCTCATAGGTAGTATCAAGTGCGCGATTTGACTCAACTGTTTGTTGTGGAGAGCAATTGGGGCGATAGCTCCCTGTGATACGGTTTAGGGATATTGTTGTAAGATGAACCTTATTATTACTATTTAAGCACAACTTGTACTCTATAAACTCTAATTCATTCATCTAATAAAAAAGGGACTACAATTGTTTTGTAGTTAGAGACGTAGACATTATTGCCCGAATTTTATTATCAAACGTCTTGCGTTCTTATTTATGATTTCTCCCTTTATTCTTTGGAGATTGTGTTCTTGTTCGAACAATTGGTATCAGAGCTATGATTCAGGTTTGTGGAGGAGCGGGAATGGGAGATCCTATTGTGGATCAAGTCTAGTGTTGCGAGTGGCTCACACTTGAGGGAGGATTCTTGAAATTCAAGTGTAAGTGATTAGTCTCATATCGACTAGAAATAGAGAAAATATTAGATATATAAGAGAGAGAGAGAGAGAGAGAGAGAGAGAGAGAGAGAGAGAGAGAGAGAGAGAGAGAGAGATGACAATATACTCATTGCCTTAAGTTTTGAGTAGAGATGTGATGTCAAAGTGTCTTAAAGATCTTAAACGTTTAGCTCCTCGAACTCCCCAACACATTTTGTTCTATTTACTTAATACTTAAATATAATTTAAGAATACATATATCTCTAATAAATAAATATAACATTGTCTATTATTATTATTATTGTCGGAACTTGAAACTTTACAACTCTAATAGAAGAGAACAACAAATGCTAATATTATACTAATGTAAGAACCAACTTAAAATATTTAAAATATAGAGGACCACTGAAACCTAAAATAAACATAATTATTTTACGACATTAACTTTAAACTTAACAAAAGGAATCGACCAATTTAACTTAACCTTATTAACATAAAGAACCTATTTATCATAATTAAATCTAAAATAAACTAAGGGACAAATATGGAATTAATCCTTACAATAACTAACACCTCTTTATACTACTGCATATAATAAGGTTTTGACCTCGAATTGAGTGTAACTTATTTCTTATTTTTTATGGTTTCTAATTATATTTTTCAGAGACACAGGAAGAATACTTGTAATTTGTTTACTCCATAAACAACCAACACTAAAGTACAAGTTCATTTTATTATTATAAGTTTTAAAGTTATAATTTTTTTTAACTCAACTAATCAATAAAAGAAATAATCTAATCAACCAAGGGAATGACTAACAGGTAGATAGATATAAAGAGCCTAAAAGTCGCTGTAAAATCAACTTGGTCTAACAATTATGTTCGCTAATCATGATTGATCCTGATTCCTAATGTATGTTCCTTTTGTCTCTCTTATTACAAGTTGGATCTTTCCTAATTGCTGTTCCTTTTGTCCTTACAAGTTGGTTCAATCCACTATTCCACTGGGCATGGTATACCAACTACAAACAAACTTTTCTTTTAATAATGAGAAAAGGGGACATTCAATAAATTTAATTATATTCAAGTATTATGTCAAAAATCATCTAATGTTATTCTATTTAAACGATATGACATAGTAAAATAATCAATTTTTATCATATAAAATAATTTTACACCAACTCTTTTAGTCAAGTGAAAAATATAATAGGAACAGTAAAAACGGAAAAGTTTTAAAGCATTACCAAAGAAAAAACCAAGTGGTAAAAATTCATACTTAGTTGGTTGAACAGAAATTTTAATTTGTTACTTTTAAGTTTTTTGTTTAGATAAAATTGACAAGTGAAAGGAAAGATAATAGAAAAAAAGAATTTTTTTTTTATATTGATAATAAAACCATTGCATTCAAATACTAACAACGAGAACATTACTAACATATTAATCAAATTAACATTGAAAGGGTATTCCGCATCCAATTCAAAAGGTGAACTCTAAAGGTACCTTAGAGAGTGGAGTGGGATTTTTTTTATAAAAAAATTGAAGAAATTATAAAATATTTTTTTAAATAAATTAATTATTACAGAGATGTGATATGATCAAAACAAATTAAGTGTAATTAAGATATATAACAAAATACTGGAAAGCTGAAACCAACTAAAACTTAAACAAATAGAGTTAAATTTTACAGAACCTAAATGAGAATCAAGCCAACATCTATAGTCAAGTTTTCAATCTATCAATTTCTTTCTCCTACGGTCATTGACATAGAATAGATGAGATGCCACAATCTTAGTATCTATTCACTACTAGAAAGAAGAAGAAAAATCAACCAGGAAAATTTAGAGAGGAAAAATGTGAAATCCCTCTCAAAATCCATCACTAAATTTTTTGCCGGTGAAATTAGGGAGGGATTTTAGTTTTTCAATCACTAACTTTAGTCACTAGTTTAACTTTTTTTAGTAGTCAACGGATCATTTATTTGGCTTTTTCATGTATAGTTAGACTATATGTGGTCTCAACATTGTGTAATTTAGCCATTTCATCATAAGGCAATTGAAGATCGTATAAGATTATAATGAAATTGAAATCACCAACACAAAGGTCTACATGCCTGCTCTACGATTTTCAAACGAAAAAAGGGCACATTTGGTTGCCTCAAAAACTAGGAACAACTTGCACAAAAGGAGCCAGTAGTAACTGTGGGAACCAAGTTAGTTTTCCTCTTGTGATTTTGATTTTAACAAAGATATTTTATGAGAATAATTTGTTTGGATTAATGACTTCATTAAGTGTGCAACAAATAAAACAAGAAAATTAAAGGAATGTACCAGAGGAAGCGACTAGAGGAAGTGAACAACAGAAGTGACCAGAGGATGATATTAGAGGAAAACAAAAGCATATGTGTTTGTCTATGAACATATGCCTCTGAAAGCAACGTGCTTCTAAAGGTTACGAAGACTTCCACTGATGTTTGGCTCTAAAGTTTGACTCTAAAGACTACCTCTAATAATTAGGTCTGAAGATTGTTTCTGATACTATGTCTGAAGACTAAATTTAAAGCATCCCTCTGAAGTCCTTGTGTGCCTCAAATGTGCAAAAACTTAACATGCATCTGAAGAGTTTATATCAAACTATCATTAACTCTTAAGAGATTGTTCAAGCCATGCATTCAAAGCTCATATTCCGCCAATCAAAAGTTGCAACACACTCAAATGTTGCCTCTTATATACAACCTCTAATATTGCATTGACTTTGATGATTCAACGATGTGATTTGCCCAAAGCGACTCATTCTAAGTCAAGCAATTATGCCTCTAACTTTTATTATCCAAGAAACAGAGCATCTCACTCCTAAAAGAAAATCAATGGCTCTGATGGAAAATCAACGACTCTGATTAAAAGAACTCATTATGAATAAAAGACTTAGCCGAATCAGAATTTCTAAATATTCAAGAACAATCCTGAATTTTTTCCTGCTCCAATCAATCAAGATTATGAAGGAAGATTTGCGTGAATAAGTTTTTGAACAAAATCTTAAATTATATATGATTCATAATTATAATTGAAGGAAATTTTTGACCGAGGTGAAAAGAAGATATGGTCAAAATGTGATTCACAAGAAGATATGGTCAAAATATTGTTCAAAAGAAGATATGGTCAAAATATTGTTCACGAGAAGATATGATCAAAATATTGTTCACAAGAAGATATAGTCAAAATATTGTTCACAAGAAGATAGGGTCAAAATATTGTTCACAAAAAGATATCATCAAAATATTATTCACAAGAAGATACGTTCAGAATTATTCACAAGAAGATACACTCAGAATTATTCACAAGAACAAACACTCTTAATTTGTTCACAAAAAGATGCATTAGAATTTGCTCACAAGAAAGGTATGATCCATATTTTACAAGTCAAAAGTGAAACCCTAATTTATTCTATTAATAGATACTCAATGCTGAAGAAGAAAGCATGGACTCATAAACTCTAATTTTCATACAATTCAGAAAAACTTTTGAGAGTTCAAATTTCCTAAGTATTCAAAGTTCAAAGGTTAAAGTTCAAGAAAAACACTTGCTCAAAGAAATAGTTTCTTAGTTTTTTAGTGTGAAAAATCAATTGTAACAATTTGCTTAGTAGAAGCGAAACACAATTTGTTTCATTCTTGTGTAACCCAGCTTGATGGTGGCTTTTGTGAAGAAATTTGAGGAAAATAGAAATTAGGTTGGGTAAGAAGAAATTTGGGGAGAAATAAATTAGGGAAGAAGCAATTTGGGAAAGAATAAGATGTGGTTTCTAAATATACAAGTTTTTTATTTGAATTGAGAAAAAAATTTGACCTTATCGTCAATTTAGTCCCTTGCCACATTATTCATACAACATGACTTTAAGTTTGCGACACATCATTGTTCATGTTAGCAATATCAATGTTCTTATTAATGTCTGAGATTTAAATATATGACTGACATTTTGAAGTATGGATGATATAATTAAATTTTTGTTTGAGTCGGGAACTAATATGACAATGTTATTTGTTTTAAGTGATCAAAATGGTAGTTTACCTTGAAGATAGAAATACGAGAATGCGAACACTAGGAATACCTAGAGGAACATGGTTATGAGTAGGAAAAACAATGTGTCATTAATCCAAAGTCGATCCAACAAGTTCTTAAACCTAAAACAACCTCTAAAAATAAGGTGTTTTAAACGAACCAGACTCTAGTTTCTAACATAATTAATAATATCATAAATTATTTAGTTTGTAGATTTTTTTTCTTTGTTAAATAAAGGTTTTTTTGAAACCTAACATCTTAGTTTTATTGGCTTGGCCTTGAGCCAGCCCTACATTAATCAAGCTACAATGTTTTACTATTAAAAATGAAATTAATATACAAATAATTCAATCAAGAGTTTGTGGTACAAATTTGATTATTAATAAATTTAATATTAAGTGATTATTGGTTAACAATATATACATTATTAACTAAATAGGTTTTAGTAATGGAGTAATAGAAGCCGTATATTGTACAAGTCTTCGCAATCAACTTTATTAGTAGTATCTACATTCTTTTTTAATTTTCGTTTTTAGGTAATTTATTCATATTAAGGAAATAAATAAAAGTTTTTTACTTTTCATAAAATTATTTATCTTTTATCAATAATATCCTTAATCAATTTTTATCTCATTTCACACTTTTCTTACTTTGCAATATAAATTGATTGAATAATTTTGAAAAATTAATAATTATTGTTATTTTAAATTTTGAAAATAACAAATTAACAAATAAAAAGAAACAAGATTTTCAAAAAACCGACGCTACACGAGGGACTCCTTGTTTGTAGAATTCTTCGGAATTAACATTTTTTATAATTTTTCAGAATCCCTCTTTTTCTTTTTTTAGATGATAAAGTAATGAAACTTGCATATAACCGTGAGATTTCAAATTTAAACTTAAAATTCAGTCTAACAATTTCAACAATTTACTCATTAAACTAGTCTATATGGATCTTGAAAATCATCTTTGCTAGTAGTATAATTAACTTAACTATATCCAATAAATAAATATTTGAAAAACAAGATTATACGTTTTTTTAAATTAATTATTATTTAAATATTACTATTTATTAATCATATAAAAAATAATATTATATGATCGTTGGCAATGATCTTGTAAGAGTCAAATTTTGTTCACAAATGACTCGTGTTTCGATGCAACTTTGATTATAAGTTATAAATCTGTGGGCTTGCATATTAGTCAAATTGCCATTTTATATTTTAGTAATGGGGCATATTCCGTAGAAGATACTTGGTATTAGTTGAGGGTTCTCATTATAAGTCATCCTTCATTTTATTTTATTTAGAGAAGCAAATATGATATGTATTCAATATAACTCCCAATATGCAAGTTTAGGACATTTAACACTTACAATGAAGAAAATTATCCCAATACAAAAACTCCCAAACCAGAACCATGCTTCCAAATTCAGCATGTTATGATTTTAATTATATCCCACTCACTAACCCAAACTCGGTAGAAACAAAAATGAAGGAATGCGGTTTTTGATCAATTTTCTATCAATTCACCGTTAATTGATACTAGTACATGAAACTTGTGTAATCTTTAAAAAAAAAAGTCAATATGTCATATATAAGGATAGTCATCTCAACTAACTTAATAATGTTAATACAAAATTATATAATTAAAATATAAAAAAAAAAAAAATTTGAAATGATATTTGACTACCTATATTTCCACCACCACATATCTATTGTCATGTGAAACTCCGCACAATTAGTTTTAATTGAAATTGAGGATTTAAAAGAAAATTCATATTGTTTGGAGTTGTAAAGAAATAATCCAATGTTATATATATAAAGAATTCAAAATTGTACAACACAGACATAATCTCAACCACAATATTTCTAGGATAAAACAGCTCATTTAATATTATATCGGTATTCTATAGCACCGTAGAAAATCGTTATAGAATTGTACCCTCAACATGGTTGTAATGGTCACTCTAAAAGTATGGTACTTAAGACCACTCATATATCAAAGAAATTATGAAACAAAAACCGCTCTAAAACCAAAAGAAAAATGGATTTAGGATCACTAAAAAAAAATCGAATGGACCTAAAGAAAGGAAAGAAGTTGCTCGGAAGTGCATCAAACAGTAGAGAGGGAAGAGAAAAAATTAGGAATTTCATCCAACTTTGGTATGCTTTCCACAAGAGTTTGACACTCTTATATAGTGATAAAAGCTATCCCACATATGTAAACTATCCAATGTGAGACTTTAGTATTTATAGAGTTGAAAATTAATTAATGTATGAAAACTTTTCAATGTGGAAATTTATATTTTATCAATCTACACTTAAGATCCAAACACTTGAGTTTAATAAAAAGAATGTATCTGAAGTAGCGTCAAACGCTTCTATAAGATTATGCATAAACAAATGTGTCTTCCAGCTTGAACTTTTGCATAGTAAGTAAGATTCAAATTAAATAAGAGTAACTCGTAGTCTTGAAATCTATCTCTAACATCAAACCCACACAAAAACTTTTCATAAGGTATATTCTCAATAGCTCGTACATTAATAGTCATGCATGTCTATCAAAGTATAGTGAACACTCTAAGAATTCGGCCTCAAAATTTTATAGGAAGCGGCTCCACTTGCACATTCACATGGTGAGTCTATCAAGCGTACTCATGTAGTTAGGTACTCCATTCTACATAAAGTATATATCTTATTAAGAGTTTTTATTCCTTCATTCTTTCATCGCTTTACGAATCATGACTCTCTGATTTATAATAGCATGTTCATCTTATATCACTTCATGACTTGTTATTACCCATTGAACCTAAATCTTGGGATCTCCAATGGTTTAGGTCTGGTTACCATCATGAGTGACTCGTTGATCAATAGGCAATAGTCTCATCCTTTTGGATGTGTTTAGAACTTTCTCTCTAGCTTATCCTTTTGTCAAATGATCTGCTAAGTTTTCATCATTGCGTACATGATTCACTCTAATAGATCATTTTGAAAGTAACTCTCTAACTATATTGTGCTTACCACGTATTTGTCATCTTTTACTATTGTAATAGTGATTCTCAATGTTTGCAATAGTTGTGGTACTATCACAGTAGATCAACACAGCTGGCATTGGTTTTTCCCATAAAAGAATCTCATCTAGCAATCATCTCAACTAGGTCGCTTCTTCACTAGTGGTTGCTAGTGCTATCATTTCATATTTGATAGTGGACTAAGCCAATATCGCATTTTTCTTTGGTTTCCAAGATATAGCTCCACCAGTTATGATAAATATATAGCCACTAGTAGCTTTTGAGTCATATGATAAAGTGTTCCAATTAGCATCATTGTATCCTTCAACGATGGCAGAAAATCTTTGATGATGAAATCCGAGATTCAAAGTCCTTTTAAGGCATCTCGCTACTCTCTCAATAGTGTGTCAATGTTCCATATTAGGTCTACTAATAAGTCTGCACAGTAGTCCCACAACGTAGTCAATGTCGGATCTTGTATAGTTAGTGACATACTTGAGGATGGCAATGATATTCCCATATTAAGTTTATCTAACACTTTCAACCAGTGTTTTTGAAAAAATTCAAACTTGGAACATATGGTGTTCAAGTAGATTTACAATCATGTATCGTTTATTTGGATTTTCTCATACACAATCGCAACTTCTTCAACAATCTCATCTTGGATAGTCTCATCATGTGCACCATAAATGTCTTCCTCATTATCCTAACAACACTTGTTTTGAGAAGATTTGGGCTCATAACAAGACAACTTCAAATCATGGTGAGAAAGCTCACCTTGAGTAGACGCAAATGAAGGAGTTGTTTGAATGTCCTGCAAGTGATATCATAGCAATGGTTCGACTTGGCAGGAGAGCATGAGTAGATCCTGATATTGGATCCTTATATCAAAAGTCTTCTTGATGGTGTAGTTAGGAGACGTGTTCTATTGATAATAACGGCGGTACAAGTATCTAGGATGTGGGAGACTCACCCTTGAGGGGAAGATTGTTGAGTTCAAGCGTGAGTGGTTAAGTCCCACATTGACTAATAATGAGCTAAATATTGTGTTGATCCATATACATAATGTTTTAAAATTTTGCGTATAGATGTGGTGTCAAAATCTCTTAAATATCTTGCATGTTTAGTCCATTGGTGTTCGTCATAAATAGATGGAAGAATTGTATGAATATGACTTATACATCTATAGTGAAGGCAACTAATGTGTTGATTCCTTGGCCCGTCATGCTCAATACATTATTTGCCTAGAATTTTTTAGATATATATTTGGATTACCATACTAACATTATAAAAAGATTGACACATAGTAAGATAGAGAACTATCGACATATACAAGAGTTAAATGCAACGGAAATAATTCACTTATTTTTTCAAAATTACTATTTAACTCTTAATATATAACTTATGTATTCAGTGTTATTTTACTATAATGTATTGTACCGTATATGATTATAATAAATTATAATGAGTATGATAATTTTCTGCACATTTTTACCAATAAATATATTAATAATCAAATATACATTCTCTCTTAAATAATTGACTTTTGAATTGATTGACTAGTAACAAATGTTTTTCCAATGTATAGTTTGCATAGTCATTTATAGTTAGTGTATTATATTTTTTTCTCACATTTTTATCAATATATATTCAACAGAAAAAAGAATAGTCAAATACATATTTATCTTTTCAATAGTTCACCTACTAAAAATCACCTTTACAATCGATTATTATTGCAAACATTCATCTTGTGAATAAGTTGTATATTAAATTAAAGTCAGTACATTATATGTCTTGTTAGTTCAAATTTGTTCGTAAAAGACATTGGGGGCATTTGATTATGTTGGGTTGTGAGTTCGAATATGTAATACACCAGTTCTTTGCATTCAGCGTGTGATTATCATCGCCAGGTTCTCTTAGTATTAAAGTTTTTTTTTTACTATAGAAACAACCTTTACAAATACAATATACATGTATAATTTATCTATTTTTTCAATATTATTATTTAATTATTAATATATAGTTTATCTATTTAATTTTGTTTTTCGATAGTTCTCTCTTATATAGAATATAGATATTCAACAAACACACAAATAATCAAATACACATTTATCTCTTATTTAATTAATCATAAATGATCATATTTTAACTAATTGATCAATAACAAACATTTGTCATATAATTTGTGCAATCATATATAATTAGTGCATTATAATTTTTCTCACATTTTTTTTATCGATTAGATATTAAATATACACAGTGATAATGTTTATGTTTTGTAGGGTTTTTGTTTGTGTTTATTCTTGTTGGAGAAGTGAAAGTGTTGGTTTTATTCTTATTGTTAGTTTTGTTCTTATTTGTTTGGATTTGATCTTATTGTTGGTTTTGTTCTTATTTGGAATTTTAAAAATTAAGTTTGGATGATTGAAGTTTGTGAACAGTAACATCAAGCTTGGGTTTGCTCTTAAGAATGCTTATAATGGTTGTGTTTCATGTGCTCGATGTTTTAGAAGAATGTTTTAAAGGTGAATTGCAAATGTAACACCCCAAAATTTTCATATATATTATATATGTATCTTTTTAGTAATTGCTATTATTAAATTAATAATTATTCTATGTGTAAATAAATTAAATTTTATCACACTCTATTCTACCTAAATAATTATAATCTTAATTTTTATTTAATTGTTTTGACGTGACAATTACATGGGGACTATTTATGATGTCGTTATTTCATAAATGGACATTTTTTTATTTGATTAGTTTCGATAATCATGAAATTGATGTGTTAGAAATGTTTGTTTTATTTTGTTCTGTGTGAGTGGTATTCTTGTCTTTCTTGATTTATTTTAGTTGATAAAATATTAGTTGAATTATTTAATTAAATTAGAATTTATATAAGTTATATTGTTTGTTAGTTTATTTGCAACCAAATAAGTATTCAATTTAGGAGATATTATAGAGTTAGTGAAACCAACCTTTATGTATAAGTGTTTTGAAAATATTTTTGGTCCATCCTATAAAAACAAAATTAGTGACTTGACTCATTCTTTTATTCTCCTTTATGACAAGATTTTATGACAATTCATGGTGTTTTCTTGGCATAATGTGCATTAATTCATTTGAAACACATTTAATTTATTTTTTAAAGAAAGATTATAAATTTAATTATAAATTTTTTTGTGCAATTAAGAGAGGACACAAAAAGACTATTGTCCTTTTTGTATCTCATGCATTCATCTCTTTTAAACTAAAATTATAATTTTATTATAATTGTCTACAAAAATAATTCTATGAAATTTTTGGTTTCGTAACTATTAGATAAAAAAATTAAAAGGGTGATGTGACAATCTCTAATTTATTTATTTAATTAAAAGTAGTGTGTGACACCCTTCAATATATGGTGAACTCTATTAGTTAATCCAAATTAACTGATACATATAAATACACATGATTTCAATTGGCTTTGTAACAACCTAATAAAATTAAAGAAATAGTAATTATTGGTAGTATAATGTTGGAATTAAGTGCACTTCAATTTTAGACAAGAAATCAATGGTAATAGTGCAACGTAAATAGCTTATATGTTCATACATTTCCATTAGACATCTGGTTGGCACACCTATTTGTCATTCATACACTCTCAAAATAATTTTCTGAGTCGTAAATTCCAATATCTATCGGTGTTGAACTCATTACTGCCTCGTGAGCTATTTCTCGTGCAAATTTAGAGGTGTTAAGAAAGAAAGCGCCTAAGGTAAGGGCTTTTCCCCATGCAATGTTAGGCTAGATATTAAATTAATAGTTTGTAAGATATTGATATAAAACTTGTTGTCTTAAAAGAAAAATATTGATTTTTAATTGCCTTAAAGAATTTAACTATAATATTTTATTTTTATGAGTAATATGTTTGCTTTGATAAACTTAATTATAAATTTCGATTTTTATTATTATAACATGAGTAATATGTTTGATGTCATATATTTGATGTAAAGTTATTATTTGTGTGTTGTTTATGTGTACTTAATTATAAAGCTATGATTTTTATTATGATCTCATGAGTAATATTTTTTTAGGATGTCTTTAATTTAAAGTTTCGATTTTTGTGCTATTTCATTTCAAAGTTTTGATTTTTAAGAAATCTATATGAGTCTTGGGGGAATTGGTGTAAAGTTTTAATTTTAATTATGATAACATGATTAAGTTGATTTTTGTGATGTGTTTAGCGGCAAACCTTGATTTGTGTTTTAAATAATATTATTTTTGTGGTTGCATAAGTGGCTTGTGATTTGTGTTTTGAATATTCTATCTATGTGGTTGTCTAAGTGGTTTGGTTGGTGGTTTGTATTTTAAATATTTTTATCTTTGTGGTTGCCAAAGTGGTTGGTGATTTGCATTTTAAATATTGTTATCTTTGTGGTTGCCTAAGTGGCTAGTGATTTGTGTTCTAAATATTATCTTTGTGGTTGCCTAAGTGGCTGGTGATTTGTATTTTAAATATTGTTATCTTTGTGGTTGCCTAAGTGGCTGGTGAATTGGATTTTAAATATTGTTATCTTTGTGGTTGCCTAAGTGGCTTGTGATTTATGTGATTATCTAATTGGGTGGTGATATGTATCTTTGAGCATCATTATCATTTCATGACATATCATATGCATCTTTGTGGACGCCTGTGTGGCTGGTTTAATTTTCCCCATTGGTATGGGTGACTTCTGTGTGGACGCCTGTGTGGCTGGTTATATCCGGATCATATATGTTTAGGAGCATGCATGACTTGCATACATTTTTATGTTATTTTATTTTGATCTAATTATTTGCTATACGATTGCTACTTGATTTATTTAGATACATTCTATGACTTTTGATACATCTTTAAGAACTATTAAAGAATCAATTTTTTTAAAATCTTTTATTACGAAAAGATTTTATATTCATATTTTATGGTTGTTAATTTATTATTTGGTTTAATTTTGTTGTGGGATGAACTGACCCCTTACACCAACATTTAGGTACTAATGATTTCAAAGAGTTGCATGAATGACGTTTGATTGGTGCACGCACGTGGGAAAATTATATTTTACTTAAAAATAATATTTTGTATTACTAAATTTTTGCGGCACATTGTAAAGTTATTTACTCTTCATCATTAACTTTTAATAGAAATGCAGACGTGATATTTCATTAGCTAGAAAAAAATTGAATGTCATTAATTTCAGTCAACATTGTTTCTTTTGAATTTCACTTAAAGAAAATTTATTTTATTTTGGAACATAAATGAATATTGATCTAATAATTGGAATATTAATTTTGCAAATGAATAAATAAATAATATTTTAGTAAATTACATTACGTTCTTTTAATGAGAAAAAAAAAATTAATTAGTTGTTTCTAAAAGAAAATAAATATTTTTCAGTAATATTCGTATCAAAAATTTGGGGCGTTACAGAACATACTGATAATTATGAAAATATTGTTGTTGCTGAAACATTGGCAGCTGCTGCTGTTGCTGGAAGGCAGAGTTCGGAGGATCCTGATATTGCTGTTGGAAATTTGGAGGCGGTTGCTGCTGCTGGGAGTATTGAGAGTAATTTTGTTGCTGCTGGAATAGTGGTTGTTGATGCAAGTATTGAGGCCGAGGCGAGAACTGATGATGAAACACAGGAGGAAATGAAAATTGTTGTTGTTGAAATTGATGTTACTGCTGAAACTGCTGCTGCTGCTCTTGAAACTTTTGTTTCCATTCCTCGTTCAATTTATCAATTGCAGCTTGTATCAGTTGTTGTGTCTTTTCTTCTTGCTCACTTGCCCATTGCTTCTTTAACTGGTCAAGATTATCTATCAACGGACGATGAGATCGATCCGTACTAGCATAAGAAGAAGACGTCTCAGTCTGAATATAGCTGGTTGGACCTTTCACAAAGGTTGATGATAAACTACCGGCACCCAGCACACGCCCTTTGTACTTTCCACCACTGATGTGCATAAAACTTGCGGTCTCATATTGTTTTTGCTGCACTGGACCAGCTCGCTGAGCAGGAGGAAGAGTAGCTTGATGATCATCCCATTCTTTCATGATTTGTTGAGGTTGTTCCTATATTAAAAATAAAAAAAAAATAAAAAAATAAAATAGTTAATAATTAATATATAATAATTTATAGGTCTAATTAATATATAATAATTACCTGAATATTTTTTGATAATTCATCAGTATACTCATTTGTTTCAGGATTAACATGAAGATAGCGATGTATCTCAGCCTGAGTGACCTCCCTTCCAAGTTGCTTTTCCTAAAATATTAAATTAATGTCAAGTTTATAAGTTGGTGAAATGTGATGATTAATTGAATATAAATTAATAGATATATATTATAAATAATAATAAATTACCATATAATATTTAATTTCTCCAGCAGACATGGAACCTCCCTTATGAGTACTGGTACCCCTCTCAGATGCTCTATTAGTCTTTGCTTTTTCTCTCTTCTGTTTGTAAGCATCTGTGTTCCATTTCCTCCACAAAGCAGTCCAAACATTTTCACCAATCCAATTAGGCCGTTTTTCCTCCCCCTTATTACGTGCGTAAGCCAACATAGATGAGAGACGCTTTGAAAAGCGATGGTCAAATGAAGCCAAAACTGCGGCATCATGCTCTCTTTTCCAAGTGCATTTGGTCTGTTGTTTGTTGAAATTTAAAAAATATTAAAAATATAATTAGTAATTCAATAAATTAATCAAATGTATA
>NC_021162.2:49648327-49667040 GCF_000331145.2 Cicer arietinum | reverse complement strand
TGATTTGTGTTTTAAATATTTGTTATCTTTGTGGTTGCCTAAGTGGCTGGTGATTTGTGTGATTATCTAAGTGAGTGGTGACATGTACCTTTGAGCATCATTATCATTTCATAACATATCATATGCATCTTTGTGGACGCCTGTGTGGCTGGTTTAATTTTTCCCCATTGGTATGGGGGACTTCTGTGTGGACGCCTATGTGGCTGGTTATATCCGGATCATATATATTTAGGAGCATGCATAACTTGCATATATTCTATGGTTATTTTTAGTTTGATCTAATTATCTGCTCTACGGTTGCTACTTGATTTATTTAGATACATTTTATGACTTTTAATACATCTTTGAAAACTATTAAAGAACCAATTTCTTTAAATCTTTTATGACGAAAGGATTTTATATTCATATTTTATGGTTGTTAATTTATTATTTGGTTTAATTTTTGTTGTGGGATGAACTGACCCCTTACACCAATATTTAGGTACTAATGATCTCAAAGGTTGCATGAATGACGTTTGCTTGGCGCACGCGCGTGGGAAAAAGGGGTACTTTAATAAAATAATAATAATAATGTTTGTAGTGATAAAACCGTTGTGATACAATTTTAAGTTTATTTATTTTTCATCGTTCATTTTTAATAGAAATGCGGAGGCGGGGTCCTTCTGCTAGGAAAAACTCGAATTATTCTATTTTTAAGCGAATATTTTCTACAATTAGTAAATTGTCTTTACAAATAATAATATCCGATAAATCGCATTGTGATATTTTTTAAAATGGAATCAAACTATTTACTAGAGAAATTTTATTTATTATATGATGAACTACTTTAAAAAAAAAAATTAAGTCGTTTTTGAAAGAAAATAAATATTTTTAAGTAATGTCTTGGATCAAAATCCGGGGCGTTACAGCAAAGGTAACATCTACTAGTTGATTATTTTTCATTTTTCAAATATTATGGCTGTGTTATTTTGTCGTTGATTCTTCAGCTATTGTTGGTGTGTTTTTTGTTGATGACTATTCGGCTATTATAGTTGAGTTGTTGCTTATGTTTTTCATATTTTGAAATAATGGAAGTGGACCTCCTATAGAAACAACAGTTATTACACCAACAATTTATGAAATTGAGGGAAAATATGCTAATATTCCTTATAATGCAGTAGAGAGAGAGAGAGGGTGGTAATAATGAAGTTGAGGGAAATAGAAAAAAGGGTAGGAAATCTTTAATTTGGAAACATTTCACTAACCTTCCTTTAAAAGAGAATAATGGTGATGATAAGGTAAAATGCAATCATTATCATATTTCATATGGCTTCCGCCCAACCACACATGGCACAAATTATACGAACAACCATTTGTATAGATCTCACAAATGAATTTTTAGTAAACGAGTAAAAGGCATACACTTCATGGGTATATGCAAAATATTATCGAAGAAAATGATGGTTCTTGAGATGTGGTTGGCTATAATTTGGAGGATTGTGATTGAATATGGTGTATTGGATGAAATTCATTTAACTTTGCACAATGGCTTGGTTTTTGTAAAATGATAAATCAATTTGATCATCGATTTACCATGCCATCTAGGTTCATAATTTTAAGAGATTGGTATCAATTGTTTTTGGATGCAAAGAAAAGCCTAAAGCTTTCTTTAACAAATCACACATTTGTGTTTGTTTAACAACTGATTGTTGAACTTCAAACAAGAATTTAGGCTACATATTTTTTATGGCACATTTTGTTGATGGTAAATGGAAGCTACATAAAAGGATTATAAACTTTTGCCAAATTAAAAACCTCAAGGGTGAAACCATTGGTAGAGAAATTGAAAGATGTTTAAAAAAATGGGGAATTGAAAATAAGTTTACTATAACAGTTGATAATGTAAGCTCAAATGATGCAGTAATTTCATACCTTCAAAAAAGAAGTTAGCTTCTAGGGAGGAATAATGTGTGGTGGTAAATATATGCGCATGAGGTGTTTTGCTAATATTCTTGATTAATTGTTTATGAAGGAACAAAAATTATCCATTAAAAGTATTAGAAATATTGTGCATTATGTTAGGCTTTCTCCCACAAAGACTTAATAAATTTAAATTGTGCATTCAGACCAAATGATTAAGTACCAAATTTTTGAATGTCTAGATGTTATAACTAGGTGGAATTCTACATACATTATGTTGGAACATGCAAAGTAGTAATATCAATCACAAGGAAGGGAGATTTGAATTGTAATCCCTTTTTAAAATGTTAATTCTTGCTTTTATTTTAAATTAACTCAAGATCAATATTGGTTACACATAAAAATTCAGAACATTCTTGGTTAGTTAAAAACAAATGAATCAGATTATTTCTACATGATCGGTGATAGTTAGTGACAAATGATAAAGGATAAGGATAAGAAAATCACACAATAATGCATCCTTATTATCCCAAGATGGGCTAAGTCCAGTCTTCACAATTTGTGAGCTTTTCCACTAATGTGCTTCACACAAGGAAGCTTTTGTTTTCATACAATCACTTTTGATCAGTTACAACATGACCTATTAACCTTGAAAGAATTTTTAAGTTACATTTTCGTCAAAAAAATAAAATTTACAAGGTACTTTTAACCACTACAATGTTTTTTACAATATACTTAAGCTATCTAAAGAGATAGACTTGAGTTGTAAATTATGTTATGATAAAAGGTTGTAGGATTAGAATCTACTCAATATTTGTTTGAGATTGATTTTCAGCAATAACTCAATAAAGAAATCCTTGAATATAGTAAAAAAGAGCTGCAGTTTTTTCTTGATTGAAGAGTTTTGTTGCTCGAGTATGATTGTCTTAATTATGAAATGATTGCACTGAAAACTCTTGCTATTGTCTTCATCTTGATGTTCCTTTTATAGGCATTGATAAGGTTATAAATAACTTATTATAGTCGTTAAAACCTGGAGAAGAACATTTGTCCAGAGATATATTTAATAGACATATGCGCAATTTAATCCAAAACATTCTTCTTTGTAACCAGAACGTTCTTGGTTTTGTGTTGAATGGAAAATGTGGCTTAAGGATTTAGCAGTTGTTTGGTGTCAATTCTTTGTCTCAAAAGCATGTTGATCTTTTTGCAAAAGGTGCAGCAGCAGTGTCCTTTCATCCTTATTATCCTAATTGTACTTGTTTATAGCTTATCAATTTGGTCATTGATCTTGATGTTGTTTTTGCTTCTTTGGGCCTTTAGCTAGACTTTTGGGTTTGATTATTGTTTTGAGTAGTCTTGGTATTCATTCATCTTAAGATTGAGACTATCACTACTAGAAAAAACGCTTTTAGAGACCACATTTTCGGTCACTAAATGGAGAAAATCGGTCACTAAATCCAATAGCGACCGAATTAGTGACCAATTTAAATCAGTTGGTAAACTTCTAGTCGCTAGCTGTTGCGACCAAATCAACGACCAGATTTAGAGACCGAAGTTAGTGATCGATTTAGTGACCGAATTTAGTGACCGATTTAGCGACCAAAGTTAGTGACCGATTTAGCGACTCAATTTTGTGGCCGATTAGTGACTAAATTTTGTGACTGGATTTTGTGACCGATTTTGAGACTAATTTAACAACCATTTTGAATTATAATTTTTATTATATATTTGGTCACCAATTCAGTCTCTAAATGTTATTTTTTTTAATTCATTATTTTCATATCCAAAAGAACAATAAAAACAATTTTTTAATTTTATTTCAATATCTAAAAAGTTCATACACCAAAATCATTTAAAAGCATTAACTATTTCACCATATATAACTAAAGAATATAACATATTTACGTAATATTTCTAAGTACTCAGAATAATACAGATAAAACTAAAATCTTAGTATAGTTTGCCTTCACAATCTTGTCCACATTACTAGTTTGCCTTCACACCAATAAAAGTACACCCCATAAGATAAAAACCATTCAAAATAATAAAATAAACAAACTAACATAGCAATTACAAACTAAAAAAAATGCCAAATACAATATTTCTTTTATTCAATTATAAAAATCCAAAGAATTATAAATAAATAAATAAAACTAATAGATATAATCAGTGGAAAACTGTCTCTATGTTGTACTGTAGTGGTAGCACTAGGTCATTAGCAAAGTAAACAGATATAATCAGTGGAAAGTTGCAACTTCATCTCTGAAGTGTTTGAGCAGGTTCTCAATACTCATAATAACACTATGATCTTCATTATCCCTAACTTGTACACTCACCTGAAACAATGAAACAACTCTTAATTTCATATTGGGTATAAAAAGACTCAAAAGAAGCCACAACATTAAAAACACATGGGAAAGTTACCATAGAAAAAGTTTATATAAAAACACAAGTAACAAACTCAATATACAAATTGGTTCAACCATTTGGCGCTGCAGACAACCTCAGCATGTATCACTACATGAGTAATTTGTAATTTGCAAAGCCAGAAAAATGTTATCTAATGATATGGAGTATATATCATCACCCCAATCTAGTTGTGTACAACAGAATAAAGCCAAGGGTCAGAGCTATGTACCTGAATTACATAAGCTTGTGATTTCTCGGACAAAATGTTGAGAACACATTCAGCAAGCCATTGAACATTGAGAGGAAGCTCAAATGCCACAACTCCCTTCATGTTTACCTTTAAGTCAGAAGTGTTAAGCAATTACAAAGAGTAATCAGAGGTGAAAAAACATTCGAGCAAAACCGTAAAGCTTAACTTAGTAGTTTTATTACCTTCAAGCTTTGAAAATGATTGAAACCTTTGAACTCCAATGTCACAGTAACACCAAATCTAATCAAAATCAAAATACAGTCAGCAGCAAACCAAAATACAGTCAACAATTGAACTAATTTGATAGTCGAGATATATACTCAAAAGTCTAAATTGTTAGATTAATCCTATAATGACGTTTGCTTGCAGATAACAGAAATAGATCTCCTATAGAAATTACACATTGCAACTGTTGAGACCATTAGATTTACTAATGTCAATGCTCTAATACCAATTTCAAATTTTAAAATCCAAAATCTGATGCTAAGTCTTGCATCTATACCCTCAATTTCCCCCAACATAATTCTATCAAAAAAAGTATGAGTGAAAATAATAAAAATGATTACATGTTGCAGTTGCAACAGTGAGAGTTAGGATGTCACTTGCACTTGTACCACTCATGGCAGAACCAATAACACTACTAAGATCTTCTTTCTTATCTCCCATTGCTTCAGCTACTATCACACACTGAGCAGCAACCAAAGCAGCAGCAGAAGCTATTGGTGCATCTCTGTCTTCAAAGCAAATGTTTAGAAAACAAAATACAAAATACAAAATTTAAGTAGAAATTCAGAAGAAAACTAAGAAATTACCTGAAATTGCGCTTAGAACTCACTAGATGTATGTAGGTTAGGTTCCTGCGATTTGAAAAATAAAATAAATTAAGAAATGAGAAACGATTAGGGTTCATGTGATTTGGGAAAGAAACAGATAGGCAAAATGAAAAAAGGTCGAAGATGATTAGGGTTCGTGTGGGAGGATGAAGTAGAAAGTGAATGGAGGATGAAGAGAAGGGCGAGAACGAAAAATGGAGGCACTATGGGGAGAACGAAAAATGGAGGTAATAGGGTTTGGGAAGATGAAGGAGAAAATTGGGAACTCAATACTGTTGTTTATTGTAGTGTGAACTATCTTTTGGTATTATCATATTTTAACATTTAATATTATCAGATTTTTAAGTATACTATTTGGGTCAAATAACTTTTTTTTATGATTTGTTTATTTTTTAAAAAATAAAAAATAATTGATCTCTAAATCGATTACTATATTTAATTGTTTTTTTTTAAATATAGAAATTTAGAAAAATCTAATTTTAAAAGAAGAAAAAAGAATTTGATTGGTCTCTAAATCGGTCACTAATAAATTAGTCTCTAAATCGGTCACTAATAAATTAGTCTTTAAATCGGTCGCTAAAATATATTTGTGACCATTTTAGAAACGCGTTTAGTTTTAGTTAACTATTATAAATATTTTGTCTGCAAAAACTATTTCATTTTTTAATTAATAAAGAAAATTAAATTATTTAATTAAAAAATAGTTAGCGACTGAAATTTTAGTCGCTAAAATTTAGTTACTATTTTAATCTCTAAATTTTGTTAGCGACCGATTTAGTGACGAAATAATATTTAGTTTCAAAGTTTAAAATTTCAGTCTCTATTTTGGTCGCTAGTGTGAAAGAAATTTTTTCTATTAGTAACAATTAACTATTGAATTTTTTGTCGGTAAAATTCAGTTGCGATTTTAGTCTCTAAATTCCATTAGCGACCGATTTAGTGACGAAAAAATATTTAGTTTTTAAGTTTAAAATTACAGTCTCTATTTCGGTCGCTAGTGTGACTGAAAAATTCAGTCTCTAAATCGGTCACTATAGGCGAAAATTCTAGTAGTGTATTGAAATGATTCGTTCTACTTATGCTCTTAAAACTAACTAACTAGAATGATCTTGTTAAAACAGAATGATCTTGATAAACCAGAATGATAGTTTTATAAACTAGAATGATCTTGATATCAATTTCTAGTTTAGTTAAGGCATAATGTTTCTTTGATTTATATCATGGTGTGAGTGTTGATTGTTGTATGAATGTATTTGATCACCTATCTTTGAATAAAACACTCAAGAACACAAGTTAAACTTTAGCACAGTCAAAATCATGATTAAAGATTAATTAACTTGTTTGTTTCTCTTCAAAACACTTGATTTAGAATTTTGCCTCAACAATCTCCCCCTTTATGATGATGACAAACATTTTAATCATATTTTGATTTTGATTTAACTATGATATAATACATAGTGCATTTGTTAAAAAGCCCCTTTCATTTTTGCATCTATTAACAGATATTTTTGAATCAAAATATATTTTTTTCATTAATAATATTTGGAGAGTTCATACATATGGTTCAAACCAAAAAATAAGGGTAAAACAAAGAAGTACATAACGAGTTCAAAAATATTTTTTAAATCTAATTTCTACATCTCCCCATTTGTCATATCAAAAAGTGGTGGGAGAAATTCCGAGTGATAACAGCTTCAAAAAGATAAAGATGGAGATGAGCCACCATAGGATGAAGAGATAGAGTGTCTATGCAAATTAGGAAAGGTAGGAGGCAGATTAGGAAATGTGGTTCAAGTCCCAACTTGGGAGTTAGTTGAGTATTCATTTGATCCCTTAAGATTGCATTCTCCCTATCTTGATGGATTTGTTTGTCAATGATATTTTGAAAGGTTATAAAATCTTAGGTATATCCTTTCGTGTTTTTGATGTGTTATTCTCTATCTCGGTGCATTTTGGAGGATAAAGGTCTTCATTCACATGCTGAGAAGTTGGAGAAGGTTATCTTGAAGAAGGAATCATTGTAGTGCAAAAGGAAGAAAGTGTGTCAAAAGTTAAGCTAATAGTGGGAAAAGTGTTGGACTTTCAAAACTAACTTGGGTGATGACTTTCAAAATCTCCACCAAGGGAATATGACTATTAGCGAATACGTGGCAAAGTGTGAATCGTTGTCTAGATATTTTAGATTTTTGTCATGGGGTGGATGAGATCTACATGTGCCATCATTTGCAAGATGGATTGAAGAATTAATCAAAGATTTTGTGCTGCCATTGGAAGTTATACACTTCCAAGCTTTGGTTTAGAAGTGTAGAAAGGTTGAAGAGACGAAGAATATAAGCAATAATCGAGGGAAAAACCACAACTTTAGAGTGTTATGTCGCTAGAATAATATGAATCAAGGACGAACGTTAGAAGCAAGTGATTAAGCCATAAAATTATGGCAATATCAACCATGAATTAGAGCTCAATAACTTGAAGAAGTCAGTTGGGAAGGATGATTTGTTGCTACCATTGAGAAGGAAGGGAGAAATATGATGAAAAGTGAACTACTAAGAGTGATTTATGTTTCAACTGCCAGAAATTAGAGGCATCATGAAAGAGATTGCAAGGCTCGTAAGGTGGAGTCATCAGTGAATGTTACTAAGACGACTCACTCCACTGCGAAGAACTATATATTTTTCATATAACTTGATGATTGACATTTATATGATGAAATGAAATTGATGGAAATTTCGATGATGAAGGTTGATATTTTAACTACTCGACCGATATCCATGATAGTCTTCCTAGAGTATGGAGTGACTTATGACAACGAGGAGAGAATGGTAGACATGAGGGCTTAGACCCCAAATCAATGATATGTTATGTTGCATTCATGATGATATGAGGGTTAAATAACCATTTGTCGTATGGGAAGTACAATAACTTAGGCCTTGGAATGACAATCACTTGTGATCTTAGGCGTATTCGGGTGTGGAGCCCCTATATGATATGGAAGTGGTTTCCAATGTCAGTGGCTACTACGCAACACACTTTTACCCTGACTAAACACCAAACGGTGATCTAGGGAGTTATGAGGTTCAACGAGCCTAAAAAGGACATAAGTATGTCTACTCGAGAGAATGAAGTAAAGTCATGTTCATCTCAAGTACTTCATAGTTGTTTGGTACCACATTCATAAGAAGTGTTACGTTGTGAAGAGCATAAATTTGCATTGCATACTTGAGAACATGGATATATGTGTAGATATGTGAATATGTGTATATATGTGATTCTATGTATATTGGTGAAATTATGAATAAATGAATATGTGTATAGATGTTACATTCCAGTTGTTATAATATGTGATGTAATTGTATGAGTTGTTCTTTCATGTCTTACGCTTTAACATAATTCGATAACTCATCATTCATTATTTGTGTTCGGCGTTGCAATGGTGGAGATGTTCAACTAAATGTAATAGAAAATAGTCTATTTGTGATGTTGCACTACTTCTTAAGAAGTCTACCATTAGATAACTTTATGGTTCTTTTGATATTATATTGTTGGTTAAATATATTACCTTTCAAGTTTAGTCTCTAAAAAATAATTCACTTATAATCCCTGTTTTGATTTTATATGGACATTTTTTAGGGACTAAAAGTATCAATTTTTAACAACAACAAACATTCAAAATAGAGAATAAAAATGGATAAATTTTTTTTTAGGAATAAAAAGTTGATAATTTTTTTATAGGGGCTACAAATAAAATTTTGAAATTTTATAGGGACTAAAAATTTATTTAACCATATATTGTTTTGTATTTTTATGTTATATAATGTCTGAATTTATGGTATTCCAAGTTCACTCATCTAAAAAATACTCCAATAATAACATGGTCGGTTGTGGAGCTATTATGTTATAAGTCACTAAAAAGAAAATGCATCTTATTGATATATTGCTATAGGTATAAGCAATAAATGATTATAAGTTTTCACTTAACAGTATATATACTTTTTACCTACTTGCATGCTTGACTTTACTATGATGTTGTAGGTAAGGAACCAATTGCATTATAGCAACCTGCAACATTATGAGGTAAGACTTTAGGTTGATTATGTGTGTAACTTAATAAAGTGTTATTATTTAAGTTTTCCTTAAATTCAATTTAAGTGTTCTTATTCAATTTGATTTTAGTTCTACTTCGCTGACAAACAAACAAAAAAAACTAGTTCATCCTAAAGCTCACTAGTCACAACTCACAAGACAAATAGAGAGAGAGTAATAGACACGAGCAAAGAAAGGCAGCAATGAATAGCATGTTACTTCGTAGGTTACCAAACCCATGCAGTGAAATTCCTTGAGTAGCATAAAAAGGTGAGATTGGCATACTATCTAATTGACACAATGACACTATCATTTGACATATGATTCTTGGTGACTAATGATGGAGTATTAGATGTAGTGAATCTAGTGATTTGTGTGCATTTATGTTTGGTTATTGTAGTACCTCAATTTTGTCCGACCAATAAAAAATAATAACAATATGTTTAATAAATATTTTACAAGTATTATTATAAAATTTAAAAAAAAAATCACCATTTTATAGTTTAGTCCAATTTTGAGTTCATATTTACATAAGTGTTCCCGTTACATTACACCAAAAACAATATAAAATAAAATAAAAAAATAAAATAAAAATTTATTTTTCCTCTTACTTTTCTGCAAAGGCAAAGTCTCCATTCCTTTCTTTTCATGTTCCTTATTTTTTACTCTTTCACTAACAAATATATTATCTTTCATTCAAAATACACACAAACAAAAAGGTCAGCCACTCTTTTCCCATTTCATCTCTACACAGTTCCATAATTTCTACAAAAACAATAAAAAAACCAAACATCAATTTATCTCATAGACACATATATTCATTCTTGTAGTCTATAAATTGAGACAAAAATCAGTCCCAAAAGGAGGATAAAGTTTTATTTTTCGAAAGAAAAAAAATCAGAAGATAGAAAATAGAATTTTTTTTTTTTTTGGTTTTCTGAAATCAACAAAGAAAAATATAAGAAGTATTGCAACAAGAAAAAACAGAGAAGTTAAAGAAATCCACAAATCCACCATCCTACTTCCTCAAATCAACCCATAACTATAAACATACTCAAACTCATTTTAACAACACAACCGACAAAAATCAAATAAAAAATAAAATAAATAAGAGAAACGTTTCACGTTACTATTCAGCCGCACACCACCGCCTCTATCTTCACCGTATCTAGAAAGGCATGTATTTTCTCACTTTATTCATGTTTGTTCTGCTTTTGAAATTATATATTATTGAAATATGTAAACATCATTCCATTGGAAACTAAAATTTGAAACTAGTGTTGAATATTTGAAAGACAAAAACTTTGTTTTGTCTGTGTGAGTGGTGTTTTGGTTGAAATATTTTTTCTCTTGTGTTTGTAAAGATATATTCTGCTTAAAATTCATGTTTTATTTTTTACCTAAGATCATTTTGGTGTGTTTGTAAAGACGTGGCTACTCACATATTGCGATCCTTTTTTTTTTTTTTTTTTCTGTTGGACGTGATTGATGTTGTTTTCTAACTGTTATTCTCATTTTTCACGTTAACTAATAATCAATATATATTTATATGTTGTCATCATGTGAATAATTTATTCCATTTAACATAAATAATTTCATTTAATATAACTAATTATAGATGTAATTAAATAGCAATTAATATCATTTATTTCATTGTTGAGTAGTGTTAACTTATTTTTGTTTTTAGCTTTTGATTATGCTATTTAATATTAAAATGGGTTTTATTTTCATCATGTATTTAATTAAAAAGTGTTTTGAAAGAAGCTCGCACTTCTAACTAGTATTTTATTTTCTATTATTGAAATGTGTTTTTGTTTATTTAACAGATCAAGTTACAAGTTCATATATCTTTTTTGCTGCTATTTTGTTTTTGTGTTTATTATTGATTTTATACCATAGAATCATTTAAACTTATTTAATATTTAGCATCAATTTTTAATTCTTAAAAAGAAAATAAAGATTAAATTATAATCAAATATTGAAGGATTAATTAGATGTGACATTTGTAAACCTTTGAGTTGTTAGGATGCAAGTTGTGACAACTAGTTAATTCTAAAACTAATTTTCTCAAATAAATTAATAAATATGCGAAATGTAGTTTAAAGTGGTTATTTAGAAGTGACATCTTTTTTTATCTTTGAGTGGTTATAACACAAATTGTACAACTTAGTAGTTTTAAAACTTATATTTATAACCGAAAATAATAAAATATTCTTGAATGAATTAAATTAGATGTGACATTTTTTTACTCCTTAAGGTTTTAAGACACGAGTTGTAAAACTTGATAGTCTTAAAACTTGCATTTCAAAATAATTATTCAAATAATTTTTTTTATCAACAACAAAACACATTGCCATTAAAAGTAATCAAAATATCTACATTTTCTACTTTAAAACTACGTAGTTTTGTCAAGCACATTAATAAATAAAAAAATCTTTTTTTTTCCTCTCTTTCTTAAGCACACGTTTATTTCAAAATCACATTAAAAAATAACAATTGATATTCATATTTAATAATAGGAAGAAATAAATATATTTAAGTTAATATTTATTTTATATAATTAAATATAGGTAACCGTATTTTAAGGGATGTCGTAGGGTGTTAATACATTCCCTATGCATAATCCACTCCCAAACTCAAAATTTGGTTTCAAATATTTTTTTTTCTTTTCTTTTTAAGGGTTTTCTGATATTTTCTCTATTTTAAATAAATTTTAGTGGCAACTCCATTGAATTCAAGAAATGCTCGAAATTTTAGGCCGTAACAATTATAAGAATTTTAATATATATTAGTTATTTTTCTCTGTATATATAAACTCTTGTTCACTCCCTTTCTTGTCATTTACTTTATTGTTGCCACTGCTAGAGTTTTTTGATGTGGTTTACCAATGTCTGAAATTTGTTTTGTACAAGGGAATGTATGTGCATATTACTTATTGTACATATTACTTTTATTTTGTAGAAGAATAATGATGAAATCAATGAAGAATTTCAAGATTTGGAAGTACAAGATAAAGAGACCAATGTTGATTCGTAAGTTTTTTTAATAGATATTAATGTTATTGTGAATATGTTATTTTGATTATGACAATAATGATTGACATTATCTCTCAAAGTATGTTATATAGTGATTATTAATAAATGAACTACTATATCAATATTGGTATGTCAATTTTTCTAATTTTTTTTATTTGCTATATCAAAGGCAACGGTTTTAAATTGTTCATTAAAGTATTAAAGATAATGATTTTGTATGATATATTTTTTTAACTACGGCTAAAAATTTGTTGGAGTAGCTTACCCCAAATCCATTTTAAGAGAATGATTTTTCATAATAATACATTACAAAAAAAAAAATTCTCTAATATAATATACAACTGTTCTCCATTATAGTATATTGAAATAGTTATCATAAAGCAACAGTTTAAAGCTGTTGCAATAGGAATATGGGAGGTATAACATTCCAGGTTTAGAAACTGAAAACAACACGTTTATTGATTGCAAAGATGTTGTTAAATAGTCAATGAGTAAATTAAAAAAAAAAACTACTTCCTAAAGAATAAGATAAATTAAAAGCCAGCAAAGCTTTATTCGTAACTTATGGCAACATACGAAAATACTAAGAAAAACATTGATACCAACGTCATCTTCTTTGTCATGCTGCCATCATATTATCAAAAATATGTCATACAAATATTGAGAAAGAAATTATTGTAATAATAGTGATATTAATATTACAAAATTTATACAATTATTGTCGTGAAATAAGATAACTATATAAGAGACATCGTAAACATTATTCAATCCAATGTTTAAACTAAAAGCAATGATGACATATGTGTCTAACAAGTTGTGAGCACTGCTTTCCACTTTGTCGGAACCAATGTGTTTAGATCAATTTGTATATAACATCGCTTAGATAATTTGGTTGATGAATTAAGAAACGTTGAAGGAGTTTTAATAAAAAGTATCAATTTCACAAATTAACATAATCTAACTTATTAATATTTGTATATATAATAAAGATTGGCCTCCAGAAGAATACAAATTATGAGACTCTTCCACGGCTGCAACTCTCAAAATTTAGGATATTTTTTAGTTTAGAATCACCCTTTAAAGTCTTTTGTCCTTCATTTTATCTAAATAAGTATATTTCACGCAACTTTAATTTTTCTTTCGTTCTTTTCTTGTGATCTTGTCGTCGTCTAAGTGCGATGTCTTAGTGTAGCGCTTTTTGGTATTCATATCCGTCTTGATGCAATGTTCGTTTAGTTCAGATCGACTAAGTAACTTTGATTTAATACAGATTTAATCAATAATTTTTGGCATCTCAATATTACATATTTGTACACATAGGTATTTTAGACCCTTGAATTTTGTCATATTTACAAATACGTTGTCATTTTGTGTTAAATTGTCGTTTTATGTTATTAACGTGAATGTTGTGAGTTTGTTCGCAGATTTATCATTTTTTATTTCACCGATTTTGAATTTGTATTATTTCGATATATTTTACCGATTTAAATGATGAATATCGTCATTTTTTAGTAAAAAAAATATTTGTTTAATAATATGCCTCAAATTCCATAATGAATGAATTATTTGAAAAAAAAAAACTGTCTCAAAATAAACAAATTTTTCAATAGTCAATATAATATTAATTTTTTTTAATTATAACTCTAATTAATATTATACGCACCACCTTATAAAAAAATATTATAATCACTTTCAATTGGTATCTTTTAATTTACATTAATAGTAATTATAAATACACAAATAGTTGATAAAAATGATTTAATAATGTATTATTCTTTACTTTTTATTTATATAATTTATTTAATCGATAAAAAATAATCAAATAGACCACTCACTGTAAAATCGACATATTAGTTTATTTATCAACGAAGCAGTAAATAAATTCAAATCATTTAAAAGAAAACGAAAAAGAGAGAAATGGACGAAAGTAGTTAAGTCAATTTGCGTTGTACTTTACAATGAAGCAAAGAAAATCTTTTGCTCTTGCATCAGCAATTTCGTTTTTTATCTACGATTGAAAGGAAAATTAGATTAGATTATTGTTTTTTAAAATTAAAGTTTGCGTAAGCAGAACATAAAGTGAAGATATTTATTTATAACCACTTCAGCTAGAATGAAAATTGAATCGATAATTAATTTTTTATTTAAAATTTTATATATTTATCGGATCTATCCAACGAAGTTTTGTTGTTATTTGGTGCACAATAAAGATGTGATAATATGATAAATATTGTTTTGTTTGATTTACATATGATAATAAATAAAATAATATTATTTTATTTAATCATATGTTTGGTACACACTCAATATATATAATATAATATTTAAATGAAAAAAATTATCATTGTTAAATAATTACATACAATTTTTTTCAATTTAACTAATATTTCTTTTAGATATTACAAATTAACAAAATACTAAAAAAAATAATTAAAAATATTATATTTAAAATATATTTTGACAATATTAAATAAATAATTTCAATTTAAAAAAAAATAATGAATAACCAAATAATTATATTTTATTTATTAAATAAACTAAATAAGGATATGAATTAAATTACAGAAAAACTATCCATGTAAAAAAATTATATTCATTTTAAAATTTTAAATTGATACTAGTATTTTATAATTTTGAATAATAATTTATCAGATTATATATAATAACAAAACTACACTCTTATGATAAAATCATATAATTCATTTTTAATATTTTATTTTAAATTTTAAATCAAATTCCACTTTTTAATTTATTTTTAAATTTTTTTAATTTATATTTTAAAGGAGTAACTAAATTAATTATTTTTTTATTTTATTTTGTTGGTTTAAAACCAACTTTTATTGAGGATGTGTGTTTTAATTAGAAATGTATTATAAGATAGTCTCTTTTAAGATTAAGTTCATAAGTTGTTAGTTAGTTAAACATTGAATTGAGACGTCATATAATAATTTTTTCCTATCAATTTTTTTATCGGCTAGCTTAATGACTAGAATACACATCTTAAATGTTCATAAATACCAATTTTTAAATTCAAACTCAAATATTTGTATATCAATATTTTTACAACTATCATCCAAATGAGTTATTTTTATGGAACTTACGTAAAGATGTTCAATCAAACTAAAGATATTTAGATTTTAATGAGATTTTTCTCTTACTAACATAAACAGCAACACATCCATAAATTTAATATACTAATATGATTATTAATAGTGATTTTAATATAAATTCATAATTTCTCCCTATGAACCGGTATGTTATGTTGTAAGTTTTGAGTGTATTTCAAATGGTTTAACATTTGTCTCGTTATTTTTAATATGAAAAATTTGAAAATATATTTTGTTATAAATATATTTAATAACTTATATTTGTGAGAATATTGACTTGGTCTCCACACTACCAACTACTCCTTACCCACACTCTCTGTATTTATATATTTTATCTAATCACTATTATAAACAAAAAAAATTATTTTTGTAAATATTAAAAATTTAGTTATGTACAATTAATTTTCTATATTTTTATGAAAACACAAATTAAATATGCTACCAGTCCTTTTCAAAATGCTACAAACAGTAACAAATAAGTCCAAAATAAACAAATCTAGCTAAGCCCAGCCCAAGTTACAGAAGAATAAGCCTAAACTAAAAAAATGTTGACAAAAAAAGAAGATAAAGAAAAGGCAGCATAAAACTTTAGAAGGTTGTTTATTATTTCTCGTGTTTGTTCATCGGTCCCAAAAAATGAGCAATCATGAGGAACTAGATGAATAATCACCAAAACTTTATTTTTTTTGTTTTGAATCAAGCAGCCCAAAATTTAAACCCACTAATCCCAAGACTTAACTATTCCGATATTAATTATATTCTAAATTTACCAGAACAAATGATATCTCTACATTGTTTATATGCCATTAACCTTTTACAATTTTACTCTTTTCTCTGTAGATTATAAAATCAAAATCAAAATAACAAGGGTTCTATGGTGTAGTGGTTAGCACTAAAATTCTTGCAAATATGAGTTTCAACCTATTGTCAATATAATTTGATGCTCATGGGACTAACGAATATAAAATAAACACAATATTGTATTGTTGTCAAGTAAGATTAATAATATTATGTGGACTATAACTCACCTTCTTTTGACATCACATGAACACAATATTATGTGATGGAAGTGATTTTATTGCTATAGTAAGTTTTAGCTCACAAAATTTTTCATTATATTTTTACAATTAGTTAAGATAAAATATCATTATTTTTCATAATCCTCCCATAGCGATTATGATCCTATATATGATTTGATAGTGTTGTCATAATGTTATTTGATATTGAAAATCAAATTAGTTTTTATATTGCTTCCCTGCAATACGAAATTGAGTAAGTAATTTGATTATATCATAAATTTTAAATAAAACTTATTAAATATATAGCCTATAGATGATTTTAATGTTATAAGATATATTTTATGGTATGTTTACATTGGCAATGCATACAATTTAGATAAATAATATGTCTTAATTTTGACATAAACTTTTGATTTTTGCATAACTTCCAGTGAGCAAATTGTTTTATCAGGTAACAGGATTGGCTCATATTATGTGGAGACTATTGGAACCTAATTTTAACTTTAAATAATAGTTTTGTTTTGAAATTAGAAAGGACATTTTTATGTCTCATGCTTTTCAGAAAAATTGGATGTCAATTTCTTGACTTGTACCATGTAGATATTCCTTAAATTTCAAAGACATTCGAGTTAAATGATTTTATAGTTCTAAGTGTTGGGAATTAATTTACAAAACGACACCATTCTTATATGGATGCAGATTCAAGTTGGCATTAAGCAGTTTAATATTAGCAAGAATTCTTTTATGTTGTGGCATCGAAGATTATGACATATTTTCATATAGAGAATTAAAATGTTGTTGAATGATGGAATATCCAATACTCTTGATTTCGCTGACTTTGAATTTTGTGTTGGTTGCATTAAGGGAAATCAAACCAACATATCAAAGAAAGGTGCAATTAGTAGTTCAACCATATTATAAATAATTCATACACAAATATATGTTGTCTAAATATGGATGCACGTGGTCAAAAATAGGTTATCATCTTTAGAGATGATTTCTCATGATATATGAAATGTTTATTTGATTCATAATAAAAATGAAGTATTGGTTGCCTACAAGTCTTTAAGGATGAAGTTGAGAATCAATGTAAAAAACAAATAAAAAATAGCGAGATTAAATCAAGGTTGAGAGTGGACAGAACATGGGATTGTAGCCTAATGAGAGTCAAGAAAATGAGAGTGTTCCCTAGTAATGTACTATGTATGATTCTCTAAACCAAAATGGTGTTGTATAAAGAAGAAACCAAAAATTATTGGACATGGTGCAAAGTATGTTTAGCAGCAATAGCCTTTCTTAATCCTTGTGGATTTAAACACTAAAGACGACAATATATATTTTAAATTGAATTTCAACCAAGGTCATGCCAAAGACGCATTTTGAATTATTTAAAGGTTTGAAACCATGTTTTAGACATATGAATGTATGGATTGGGGATATCCTTTTGAGGTTGGAAACCAAAATGGTGTTACATAAAGGAAAAAACCGAACATTATTGGAGTTGGTGCAGAGTATGATTAGCAACAATACTCTTCCTTAATACTTGTCGTATTAAAGACGGCGGTGTATATTTTAAATAGAATTCCAACCAAGGTCACGCTAAAGACATCTTTTGAATTATTTAAATATTGAAAATCAAGTTTGAGATATATGAGAATTTATAAACTACAATAGAAGAAACTAGACCCGAGACCACCAATGGGTATTTCATTTCATATGTCAAAAGGTCTAAAGGTTAAAGATTTAACTGTCCATCTCGAAGTACAAGGACTGTGGAATCAATGAATGATAAGATTTTGAGAATCACTTGATGGATTGGAGCTATCAAACCAGTGACTTAGTTTTTATGCATGATTATATAAAATCTCAATCTTCCACTTCAAGTAATAGATTGGTTGTTATTCATAATATCTCTCAAGTTCAAATGGATGTTGATCAAGTAATCATGGAGATTCCTTAAACTGTTGATAATCCAGTCAATCTAGTTGATCATTTAAGTTTTTAAGAATGATGAGCGATAAGTTGAACAACGTGATCCACAAGAAATTGTTGATACACCAAAAAGAAGATCTATT
>NC_021162.2:49645740-49648166 GCF_000331145.2 Cicer arietinum | reverse complement strand
AGGGAAAGAAAAATCGCTACTCCTAGCTTGTAGTGAAATGTTGATAACACAACAATTTGATGATGCATGCTTTCCTCAAAATCAGTCATCGTTACTTTCCTCTCTTGGCACTACAATTTCCATTGTCTCAACCTCGCTGGACGAAATCACCTTTTTCCATCATGGATCTTTGTTCATGGTGAAGTAACCTTACTTTCTTTCTTAGCTAAATGTGATCCGCTTGGTTACAAAGCACGGTTTTCTTTCAAGAATGATGGAACGATGAGAACGAACCATGAAAAATAAGAAAGAGCAAGGAATATTACAAGTCAAATTACTTTAGAATATTTGGAATTTAATATTTTCTTTGTAAAGGAGGCCTGTATTTTCTTCCCATTCTTTAGCATGCTTTAGTAACCAAAGTGTTGGTGGATTTGGGCCTTATTTTTCTTGTCTTTCAAGCCTCTATTTTGAAGCCCATATTTTTCTTGTATTTCAGGCCTCTATTATGAAGCCCGTGTAATGATTATTTGTAGTATATTTTTGGTAAAACTCTTCAATTAAATTAAATATCAATCTTTGATTGAAGTGAGAGCTAGTTATGCTTCTCCAGGCTCTCCCATGAACCAATTCTAGATCCTAATCAAAAACATTTATCATTATTGCAGAGATCCGAGCTTGATTTTATCATTCTTCCTAGAATGAGGAAACCGTTCATCACATTTCTCATCTATTTTATTTTGTACATTTCTTTGTAAAATTTTCCATCTTTCTAATTTCAAGAAACTTAACCTAAAGTCAAAGATCCATTTGAATGCACATCATGTTCTAATTTGAAAGGAGTGGAAAATACAAAGAGTACAACAGGTGGATGCAATGCAAGGATAGTGGATAGAAAAAGGGCAATGTTCTTTTTTTTAAAAATCATATGTCCTTTTAAATTATGAGGTGGTCTTGTCACACTGGTATATGGTAGGTGAATGTTCTCTGTGGAAAACATAACCACGCACTGGCAGAAATATTAGAACAGCCAAACACAGGTTGGCTTATTAAAGAAGAGAGGGCTTTGGGTAATGACTAAAGAGCATAAACTTGTTTACGAAGAATTACTCACATCTAAAGAGCATAATGTAAAAAATGTGAGTACTATCAAACATGTCAACATTGCACCCTTTGTTCAACTATTGTATTTCTTTGACTTTTTTATCCATTTATAGAGCAAATACTATTGATCCCATTTTCAATATTGCATGAAAACAGAACACAAAGCAAACTTATTTAAGGGGGGGGGAATGAAAATAAAAGGGGAGATTGCCTATCACTGCAAGGCCAAATTCATCCAAATGTAATACTAAATGAAGGCGTTAAAAACTTAAAAGGGATTAGAAACCAAAGTGGAGTTCGGGAGAAAATAGGCAATATAATTTTCAAACAAGAATTGGAGCAGTATGGAACGATGCCAATTGCATCACCGACAACAGCATTCTTATTATTGCATAAATATTACAAAAACAGAGGCCTATAACAAATAAATGAAAATGACGGCCAAAGCAGCCATCCAGAGGCATATATAGTGTAAATTTGAACAAAACATTATATGCCAGACCTTCCATAAAGTTTAAATAAAGCAGAAAACTAAGATGAACTAATAACGGTTCCAGTAGGTTCTGCGTCTGAACCAGTTGTAATCAGGCAAACGCTGAATAGGTCCCATGGCAGCAATAGCAACATCCTGCACAACAGACATGACAAGACCATAAGTTCTGAATAAGATTGGTGTTTCTACTGCTGAGTAAGATGCATTTCAATCATTATTTATTACCTTGTCATAAATAAATCGGTTTGCAACACGTTTAATTGTACTGGCATCAACAGCATCAATTCTTGCAAACAATTCAGCAAATGGGATTCTTCGACCATATGTGAGTAGCTGAAACAACATGCAAAAATAAGTAATGAAATACTAAATGGAGCACAGAGCCTACATTTCTCTAGAGGCTTATGACAAATTTATAAAATTTTGACAACAATTTGATAAACTTGTACTCAAAATGAAAGTGTCAATAAGAATCACAGGCTACTGCCCATGGAAATGTATACAGGCACAGAACTGACAAACTTTCTTAAACATGAGATGTAAGATCTGTGGGTACCTGACGGCCAATATCTTCAGCTACAGGGCTTGTTCCATCAATGTGAAGTAGCAGCGAAGATTTTAACTGTAAATAAAACATTCAAAAGTGAGTAAATAGAACTGAGAGCAGGATAAAAATTAATTGAAAGTAAAGCAACACTAACACGATTTATGATAAAAAAAAAATTCTATGCAAGTAATCGATATAATGAGGAAAAAAAACAGCATAGACGACTGAGTATGAAGGCACAATGAACAATCAAACGAACATCTGGGCATACCAAAGGCTTACATGGCCAAAGATTAGTGTAGG
>NC_021162.2:49614697-49645664 GCF_000331145.2 Cicer arietinum | reverse complement strand
AGGGAATGTGAACAATACCTTTCAACACACATATTACATGGCCAGACATTGTGTTGTAGAGAATGTGAACAAATACATTCCAACACAAACTTTCACATTCTGAACTTATTTTTTGGGGGAAAAGTTAACCACCGCATATTAAGTTTGGATGCACAACAAATAGAGCATCAAACCTGCTAATTGAACTTAGCACGGGTAGATAACTTTGGTAAGCATTTTCTCTACTTTGGAAAACAATTTTCAGAGTGTCAAAAAACAAGAGCATGAAAACATTATTCAATATAGTTATAGTAATCAAAATGACATGAAAAATGGAAAGGCAAGTTGACAAAAAGCTATGAATCACATATAATTGAATATAAGATCAACATGAGCACACTTATAATCCAGTATCTTGAATTCTACCACAAAATTTGCCATCATAAATGAAGAACCAATGACAACAAATGCAGGTTAAACAGATACTACCTCAGAATTAGATTGGGGAAGTAATGAAATTAGGTTATAAATAAGTCCATCAAAGTGTGTATGGTAATTGTCCAGATGATGCAATATACCAGCAATATACCAAACTAATCACATGAGAAATCAAAACTAACGTTGGTTTTGTCATGGACAAAGAATACATACATCCACAAACAACGCATCTTGAACGAAGGCATAAGCCAAAAGTCCATTGTCACATTCAAATAGCAAGACAGGAAATCATTATGTCAAGTAGAAGCCCACCTGATTACGAGCACGCGTAACATCATCATCTGAAACCTGATAAGCCAACTTGGTTGTCTCATACATGATTGAGTAGGCCAAATCATCCAAGCAATCCGGCTGAAAGCACACCAATTTAAGGAAAAAGATTTATCAAAAAGGAGAAAATAAATTTTGCAAAATGGCAGTATATTTGGCATAAATTGCGTTGTAAATCTTTATAGTTTCATTGAATTTAAGTTAAAGTCCTCACTAACCATCGTTGACTTTAACTAAATATATAAACATATATCTAAAAAGATGGATCAACTATTATCAAGAAGTTGGATCATTATAGGTTATATAAGTTTTCAAATAGGTTTTTATAATTTAAAAAAAAAATAGGGCCTTGTTTAAAAAATTATAATTATAAGGATTTTATTATAAAAAAAGCTTCTAATAGAGGTCCTTATATTTATATTACAAATTTAATAAAACTGACCTAGAGAGTAATTTCACTTTATATTTATGAAAAACTACAAGAGGGGATAGATGTTCATTAGGTAGCACACATTCAATGTTTTTTTCTTGTGTTTGCATGCAAGCCTTATAAAAATCAGTACTTAGAAAAATCAGTACAAATGTGACTTCCGTTTAAAAAACACTAGTACTCCATAAGAAAACCACATTAAGGCTTACCTTAGCAACAGCGTAAACACCAAAAAGACCTGTGTCCTTGTAATTGGTGTTGAAAGCCATCATGCTTTCCGCAATTTCATTAATCCCAACTCGTTGTGCTAGCTCAGAACTGTTCACAGTTAAAATTCAACTAAGTATCTTTCGTGACGGGTATTTTTCTTTGGGGTTTGGGGGAGGACAGTGCTCAAGTTGCTTACCCCATGTGTTTTCCACCTCCGGCTGTCTTGTTCCATGAACCCAGCATTGCTTGCATGACCATCAGAGCAATTGAGTCTGGATCCTTCCATGATGCCCCTTCAAAAGCTACTGCAAATTGTGCAAGGGGAATATCATCATCAAGCATTCGAACCTGTTTTCACAACAAGAAGATGAACAGAGTTATTAAATGAACTATAACAACATGTTCAAATGTGCTCTACATTGATATACTTACCTCAGAACCAGTAAAAATTGCTGGTTCCTTTTCAACCAATTGAGATGCTGTGGTGGGATTTGTTGACAACTTAGTAAACAATTTTTTCACTTGGTCAACAAAATCTTCATGCTTTACAGCTCCAGATGCAGCTATCACCTAAGAAAGCGCAGACCCACACAGAAAACAACTATCAGGCCAACGTCCAACGTCCATACTTATATATTAAAACGTAATACATATAAGGTAATATATATATATTGGGTACAAGTAAGAAAGTGACTATGCTGTCATGCCAAAGTTATGAACACTATGCCACTGTGCCACAATGCCACAACAGTAACAACACTCATAAATAAGATATAATAATCACATCAATTGTCAACCTACCATCCTAGGAGCAGTGTAATGTGTCTGAATGTAATCCTGTAGATGAGCTTTGGTAATTGTTTTAATATTCTGTGCAGGTCCAAGAATGGTTCTGCCAAGGGGAGTGTATTGGAAGGCAGTTGCATGTAGATGATCAAAGATCACTTCCTCTGTTTGACCCTCAACCTGCAAACAAATGATATCGTGTAAAAAACTTTACAGCAAAAGAAGCAAAAGAATCAGAACAAAAAACGTATGTCAAATGAAGACAAAATACCAAACGTATGTCAAATAAAGAGAAAATAGGTGGCTGCTAAAAGAATTGCAAAAACATCCAAAGCATTTTCACACTACTGAATTCAATTAGTATTAGAAATGCAAAAAGCATTTTCACACTTCTAATTTCAATTAGTATTAATGAATAGTATATCAAGAAACTGGAATCATACATTCATTTTGAAAGGTCTTTCCTTGGTTCCTCTACCTTTAATTAATACTAATTTCAATTAGTATTAATGAATAGTATATCAAGAAACTGGAATCATACATTCATTTTGAAAGGTCTTTCCTTGGTTCCTCTACCTTTAATTATTGGACTACTTATATTACTAAACTACTGAGGGTAATACTCTACATCTATTTAAAAAGATATTCTTCCCCAACATTGTCTCTAACCTCAAAAACTCCAACTTCTACCCATCCAAACCCAAAAGGGTAAAATATTAGCGTTTCATAGCATCGTACTCAACAATCAACACACATTTAACCTGTCAGTTATTCACAGCAAATTCTCACAAAACACAGTCACAACAAAGTTATATTGATCAATACAATACAATCACACAATACATATTTCACGTTTCATATACAATTCATTTCAAAAGTAAATTGAATACCAAGAAAAGAAAACAATACCTCCTCCATTTCCCTAAGAATAACGTCACGCTCGCGGCTGATCCGATTCTCATCGAATTTCGAATTCTGGAGAATATCAGCAAGGATATCAAGTGCAACAGGAACGTCATTCTGCGAAACCTTAGCATAATACGTAGTCTGTTCCCTCGACGTATAAGCATTGAGATGTCCTCCCATATTCTCGATTTCTTCTTCGAGTTCCCTCGCGTTACGTCTTTCCGTTCCCTTGAATATCATATGTTCAAGAAAATGAGCCGTTCCGTTAGTCTCCTCGGTTTCGAATCTTGAACCAGCATCGATCCAAACACCAACGGTCGCCGTTCGTCCACCGAGGCTAGATTCGGTGGCGACACGGAGTCCGTTAGGGAGAGTGGTGACGCGTGTTTCGGGAGCGGAGAGGATTCGTGTGTGGTCGCGAAGTTCGGGTCTAGGTGAACCGTATTTGAGGAAACGTGGATCTGGATTTTCTAATTGTTGGAGTTTTGATTTGACGGATTCAGCTAGGCGATCGTAGATCATTACGTTGGGAGGTGGAGGGGAGGGTAGGGTGGAGGATTGAGAGTGGGTGACGGCGGCGGAGGTTGAGAGGGAGAGGGATCGGATGGTGGAGAGAGCGGGAGTCCGCCGGTTGGAACGGCGGACTAGGGTGAGGAGTTTGTTGATCGTCATGATCGATCCGCGCGTGAAGGGGCGGCCCTTGTGCTAGGGTTTGGATGTGGAGAAGGAAAGAAAGCCAATTAGTTGTGGAACGATGAAATGGCTATGTTATACTAATAAGTGTGTGAGAGAGAGAGAGAGATTAAATCGGAGGGGTGAGTATTAGTTAGTTAGAGACTAGAGAGACTAGAACGCCTGAATTTTCGATAAAAACTTTCGACTTTTTTCAAAAATTAAAATGTGTTGAAAAATAATAATAATTAAATTTGTGGGCAGGAGGTAACAAGAAAAAGAAGGTCTTTTTTCACTAACTAAAATCCCTCTTTGTGAGGCAAATATTTCCGATAGATTTTATGGTCGTCCTTTTTTTAGTCTTCAATTTTCAGAAAAATAATTATCTTAAAAATTTAAAATTCAACTTATTTATTTATGATTAAATTAGAGTATTCTTAGTGATTTGACTTTAATTAAAACATATTAACCATTGGATCTCGTCAATTAATTATATGAAAGTATGTAGTAATAATATAAGAAAGGATTTATTGTATGTCAATTGAACTAAAGTGTTTAACTAATTTTATTGAAGATTATTCGTTCAAGAGTACTAAAGGTTGAATAGTTGTTAGTATTTTGTTTGGTTTATCTTTTCATGGACTTTAGATTATTTGAAAAAAGAAAAACAATTACTTAGACTCATTCTCTTAGAATTGGAGAGTTAATGAAAAAAATTATTTTAAATTTTGGTGAAAAAATTTATTTTAAATTTTGGTGAAAAAATTATTTTAAATTTTAGTAAAAAAATTATTTCTAATGTAATGAAAATATTTTTTAAAAAAATTAGTGGATGTCAAAAAGACTTAAATAATACTTTTTTTCACTAAAAGAAACAATATTTATTTATTCAAATTGTAGCATACATCGATATGATACGATTTCAAATTTGTTAAAAATATAAATGATAAATCTTCAAACAAATTCATTATATCCAAGTTAATAGCGTAAAACGGCAATATAATATAAACACCACAATATGCCTACAAATATTACAAAATTCAAATTGTCAACAATACATATGCTTTAAGATCTAAAACTTTGACAACGTCAAAGTTATTTATTGAAATATGTAATCAATTAAAGCTACTATATCAATCTGAACTAAAATGAACATCAAAGAAAGAAAGAAAAATGTTGTACCAACACAAGAAGATCAAACAATGTCACAATTAGACGATGAAATCACAACAACAAAATTCAAAGAAAAACTAAATTTGTGTAAAAGCCACTTATTGAGATAAAATGAAAGAAAAAGCGATTTGAAGCAGTAATTATAGAATAAAAAAATGGTCCCAAATCATCTCTCTCTATAAGAAGAAGAAGATAACATAGGGTTTGGGTTGAGAGAGGCGGATACGGATAACTATCATCATATGTTTGTTTTCGTGTTATGTTGGTAGATGTTTTAAATATACTTATGGTGCTATATCTTTTATTAAATATTTGTTTTTTTTTTTATCATTTATCTTATTTTAATTCATTTTCACCCTTTGTCTTTTATAATTAATGACTTTTAGTTTTTTTCATCATAACTCTTTTAAACAATTATATAATAACTTTTATGAACCGTTGAACTCTAATCTTGAATCACTTATAAAGTTAAGTATGCAAACTTAATAAGAATGAATTGAAAATACATATAATTCGTTAAATGTCTTTTATTTCAAAGAATTTTTACCTATTTTAAATCATGCAAGGAGAGTTTTTTAAATGAAAACCTATTATTGGATTAATTTGATATTTTTTTAAGAATATTATATAGTAGATATATATAGACAATAATTAGAAAAGATTCTTATGATTAGATATTAACTAAAATCTATTACTCGTAAAAGATAAAAAAATATAATTTAAAAAAAGATAAAGATTAAAATTACATTTAAATTTAATAAAAATATTTTTTATGAAAAGTTACTTAAAACACCTTATTATTTTTAGAATTTTCATTTATTTTAAAGTCATTAACGGATAATCAACTCTCAATAATTCCTAATAAAAATCTCTTAATAATTAATTTGGAATTTTTATGATCATTTTTATGTTTATAATCTTTCTTATGATTAATAATATATAAGATTGAACTACGATAATAACTTTTTGGCATGAAAATAAAATATTGAATAATGTATGATATATAGGATCTGTAACTGTCCTATGCAATCTTGATCACTGTACAGGATTTTAAAATTATTCGAGTCTCAAAAACATTTTTTATTTAGAATAATTATGATATATTAATTAAATATATTTTATTGAATAAAAAAAAACAACTTAAGTCTAATAAGGTTTAATTTATTGTAGAGGAAAAAGTTTACTGCACAAGATTTTAATTTATTATTATTATTTTTATTTAATTTTTTTCATTTATGTTTTTTTTTCTCACTATCCGATGTCAGTATACCTCCCAATTTTCCTTTGTTGCATCCATGCAAATAACTTTCATCGTTAATGATAAAGTTAAATATTTTTTGTAGTACCATGCATTCCTTTCATGCATTAAAAATTATTTTTAACATCATACTATACAATATTCATAATCATTCATTTCTATGTTAAGTCCATTAGAGAACCATTGAATTCAAAGCTAGGGTGTGGATATCTTTGATTAAAAATGGGATCCAACAATGAAACTGCAATCCCAGTGCTAAGGAAAACTATGAATTTGAAGGTCAAAAAGTCTATGGTTGATAGTTTAAAAAGACTTCGTAGCTTGTTGGAGCTTAATCACCGGTTAACAATAATTAAGAAATGTGAAAAGATTCTTGATTTACTAGATATGGACGTACAAATAGGGGCTATTACCATATTGGCTCAATTCTACGACTCTCCTTTGAGATGTTTCACCTTTCAAGACTTCCAACTTGCGCCTACTTTGGAAGAGTTTGGACCAATTTTAGGCTACTCCCTAGAAAAAGGGAAACCTTATCGCTACATGGGGAATTATCCATCTACAACCAAAGTAGTTGAGATAGTAAAAGTTGAAGAGGAAATGTTGACTAGCCAAAAGAAGAAATGGACTTCTGGTTTTCTAATAAGTTTTTTTTGAGGAAATAGCACATCATTTAGCTAAAGCCTAAGATTGGAGTGTTTTTATGGAGGTGCTAGCTCTCACCATCTATGGGGTTGTTCTATTCTCGAGTGATGAAGAAATTATTGATTTAGCAGCAATCGATGTATTCCTAGCTTTGAAGAATATAGGATAAAATCCTACAACATTCGTCCTCGCCGATGTGTAATATACACTTAACTATTGTCATGAGAAAAAAGGCAAGAAAATTTTGTGTTGTTTACGTGTTTTTACGTCTGGTTGGTGAATCATATGTTTGATAGTGGATGCTAAAAGTGTTGCCTTATCAATGATTTCAAGAATTGTTATGTTGACATAAAGGATAATCGAGAATGAGCTCGGAGATTGGTGGATCTTAATAAAAAAAACAATTCGATGTTATGCGAGATGGCGAGAGGTAAAAGAAGTAATATACCAATGTGGAACATTCCCTAATGTGCCACTTATGGAGACTAGAGGTTGTGTGAATTATAATCGAGTATTAGCTTTAAGACAACTTAGGTATCCTATCATAGGAGAACCAATGCCAAAACTAATAACTCATTTTATTCTTTATGACATGGGTCTAGAAAACATTGAAGGTTTGAGGAGAATACATCAATATTGGAATACGATAATCAGAAAAGGGAAGGAACTAGGAAGTAGAAGTTGTGGTGCAAATGATTACTAACGATAGTGGGTCAAGAATAGGGTTCAAGAGATTAAGCTACCTTTTTTTCGTACATTTGAGGTGGTTGATGAAACACCAATGCAACCCACTACCGTTAGTGAATAAATTGAGAAGTTGCAGACATCAATTCTAGAGGCACAAGAGGAAAATAAGAATTTGCGAAAAGAATTGATGATAGTCCATTGAGTATATGAGACTGCCCATTTGGAAAATCAGCATAAGCCAATTTACCTTGAAAGATCAAATAAGAGGGCAAAGGTGGAGGAAGGTTACAAGCTCAAACTTCAATGCAATTTAAGGGCCTCTAACGAGTCCTTATGTTTGAGAAGACAAGAAAGAGACCAAGCACGGGAGAAGGTTGAAAAATTGAGAATGCAAAAAGACAATTGGAAGATTTGAAACAACAGCTGGATAGAGTGGTAATAGAATATAAGACAAGGCTAAAAGGAAAAAAAATTGAAAAACAAGAAGTTGTTACTATGTACCGAGATGTGTGGTTGAAGGAATAAGAGGAAGCAAATATGTTAAGAAATCGAATGATGGAACAAGTGAAAGCAATAGAGATGTTTGGGCAAGAAGGGATAATGTGGATGGATCGCTCTAAAAAACTCACTTTCATACCAAGCCATAGAAAGGGTTCTCGTACTCCTAAGGAAAGCAGAAGTAAGCATAGTTCCACCTGCCACACCTGCTGAGATTATTACTTTCATTTAACAATGTAATAGTTTGATAGAAGCTATGAATATTTTAATTTGCGGTGAGTGATAGAAACAATGTATTTAAGATATATAGAAAAATGTTGCACTTGCACCCTTTTAATTATCAATGAACGAGCTTGTTTTTAGTTTTCTCTACGTATGGGTTTGGTTTTGATGCATGATCCAAAAAGATGTTTGTGCCTAGGTTGCGGAATCAATGGTTCTCTAATACCCACATGCATGCATATAAATCTTCATTTTTTAACTAGCATCATATGATCTTTCAGAAAAAATCAACAAAGTTGTTTGCCCGACACCCTTATCGGACTCGCGTAAACTCGAAAATCATAGATGAACTTGAGCAAAACCAAGAAGTGATGAGAATGGATGTCGGCCAATTGAAGGACAATGTTGATAAGATCCTAGAGGTTATACATTCTTTGACAAGGAAGAATAATACAAATGGGAATCCTCCAACTACAAATGAAGAGCATCAAGCTACCCCTTCTTACCCATCAGGCTTTACCCCCAACAGTTTTGTGCGGCAGCCATGCAATTTCCTATGTATGGTCTCCCACCTGGTTATACCCCGTCCATAGTCATCAACCTCATGGACAACAACGCAAACCACTCAAATATCAACCTCCAAAATCTAAACCAATCACAAATCTCATCTTCTATGGGCTATGTGCCACCCAAAAACACTATACCCTTAGAAAACATTCCATTAAGCCCACCCCAAGTACCCCATTTTTATGCTAACGAAAATTGGCAACATCCTCAATTTATCAGTGAAGATATACAATCGAAAGAAAAATTCCATGTTTTAGAAGAACAAATAAAAGCAATTGAAGGAAGTAATGTATATGGTCTCGAAGCTTTTGATATGTGCTTGGTTCCCGATGTGACGATCCCTTCAAAATTCAAGTTACATGAGTTTGAAAAATACAAAGGTGCCACATGTCCTAAAAACCATATGACCATGTATTGTATGAAAATGGTTTCTCATGCTCATAATGACAAACTTCTCATCCATTGTTTTTAAGACAATTTGAGTGGGGCATCATTAAATTGGTATATGCATCTTTAGCGAAATCGAACGTTTGTGGAAAGATTTTGTTGATGCCTTCTTGAAACAATACAGGTATAACATTGGCATATCCCCTAACAGGATGCAAATGAAAAATTCGTTGAAAAAAGACAATGAAACATTCAAAGAATATGCACAACGGTGGAGAGAAGTGACATCACAAGTAAATTCTCCTTTATCTGAAAGTGAAATGGTTGATATGTATATGGATACTCTTCAATCACCCTTTATGATAAGATGATTGGGAATATGTCATCAAACTTTTCCAACATGGTTATGATATGAGAAACATTAAAAAGTGGCATGAGGAGTAGTAAGATTGTATATGGAACGAGTGATATGAAGAAACCCTATATAGGATTTATAAAGAAGAAAGAAGAGGTATGAAGAAACCCCAAATGGGACCAAAATCTAATCCTGAATCACTACAAACCACCAATTAATCGAGAAAAAAAGATAACCCGTTTTGATCCAATTCTCGTCACATACAACCAATTATCACCTTACCTACTCTAGAATTCAATGGTAGTCCTAAGACCAATGAAACCTCTGGAACCACCATTTCCAAAATGGTACAACCCAAATGCCAAATGTGAATATCATGCAATAGTCGTAGGGCCTTTTGTCGAAGATTGTCAAGCCCTAAAATCTAAAGTGCAAGAACTGATTAATGCAAAATGGCTTACCTTCAAGGAAGACGATTCCAACGTAGGGAGTAATCCTTTTTCAGGCCATGGGGATACCTCTGTTAATGTCATTAAAGATGAGATAGAACAATATGCAAAAGATGATCATGTGTTGACCATAGAGCCGTACATGGAAAATAATATATATTTCCCAAAACCATTGGAAATCATCTATATAAAAGAAAATTTTAAGCCAACTCCTAGTAGGCCAAATGCAATATTTGTTTAAGCATTAACCCTTTTTCCTTACGAAAATACCAAGGCAGTACCATGGAATTATGAAGTCACATTTCACTTGGCCAATCATCAATCAAGTGATAGTTGTGAATCTAAAGGAACTGAGGTCACCAATATTTCAGGGAGTGGTGGGGTGACTCAAAGTTGTTGAGTATACGCTCTCGATTAACTTAGGAAAAAGGAGGGTCGTGGAGAAAAAGGGAAAGAAGTTATGTATCATGCCATAAAAGGACAAGAGACTAGCACAAAGACGATGTCTGAAGAAGAAGCTAACGAATTTTTGAAGTTTATCAAGCAAAGTGAATATAAGGTGGTGGATAAGCTAAACCAAACCTCTTCCAAGATATATGTGTTCTCCTTGTTATTTAATTCTGAACCACATAGAAGGGTACTAATGAAACTTTTAAACGAGACCTATGTTACTCATGATATCATTGTCGACCAGTTTGATGGAGTTGTCGGTAACATCACCGCTAGTAGTTATATGAGTTTTAGCGATGAAGAATTACTAGCTTAAGGGACAGAGCATAATAAAGCACTACACATTTTTATGAAGTGTCATGATCATATTCTTGCACGGGTGCTAGTGGATAATGGTTTGTCATTGAATTCATGCCCAAATCAACATTCTTGAAACTATTTGTTGATGGAGCATGCATGAAGCCCAACGCTATGGTGGTGAAAGCATTTGATGGATCTAAGAGACAAGTTGTTGGTGAAATTAACCTACCGATTCAAATCGGACCCCATAACTTTGAAATAATCTTCCAAGTAATTGATATTAAATCGGTGTACAATTTCCTTTTAGGGAGACCATGGATTCATGTTGTTGGAGCAGTAACATCCGTTTTCCATCAAAAGCTAAAATTTATAGTGAACAATAAACTGATAATAATATATAGGGAAAAAGATATTACAATGAGTCATTTATCTTTAATGGGCTACATCAAAGAAACAGTAGAAGCCATATAGACTTCCTTCCAAGCACTAGAAATCGCCAATGTCGTCTTCATGGGTGAAAGGCTTAGCTTAAAGGAACCAAAATTGTCTATCACATCATTGAAGTCCACCAAGTCCATGTTGGAAGGAGGGGTTTTTGTTAAATTGAGGGAATTGATGGAAATACCATAGAAGAACAATAGGTACGGGTTGGGATATGTACCTACCAAAGCTGATAAAGAAAATGTTGTGAAAGAAAAAAGAGAAAGCAAGACGACTCGTCTAGGAAACTGGGTACTGAATTCACATAATATTCTTATTTGTGACATTTGCCAAACCTTTCAAAGTGTCAAAATAATATATGTTGATCAGGTGGCTGTTGCGAAAGAAAATCATGTTGATGATGATACCATCAAATTAGTTTACTCTTGTCCTCGAAACACCAGTCTCAACAATTGGAAGATCATCTGGTTTCCCGTGCTCGTTAATTCATGTTCAAAGTAATTATGTATTTCAACTCATTTTGCTCTGCCGAAGAATATAAGGATAACTAATTATGACACATGTATTTCAATTATATACTTATGATCAATAAATGCATTTTTGAATTCTCCAACCATTTTTTTCTTCTGTTTTTCTTTTTCTTGAAATGACAATCTTTATTCATATTTTTACCCATTTTTCTTCTTAATTTAAAGAATGTAGAATCGAAAATGGATCTCTTGAAAATAGCAGTGCTAGAACCCATTCTTTTAATTTTGAACACCCAATTAATCAAGTTGATGAGGATTGTGAAGACAATTGTGAATTCCCCCAAAACTAGAAAGACTAAGGGAACAGGAAGCTAAGATAATCCAAACCTATCAAGAACCAATTGAGGTGATCAATTTGGGGATTAGATATGATAAAAAAGAAATTAAAATTGGCATGTCTATGAAAGAAAGTGAACGAGAAATGTTGATTAAACTTTTATTTGACTATGTGGTCATATCAAGATATGTTTGGACTAGATACAAATATAGTTGAACACAAACTACCACTCAAACCTAAATGTGATCCAATTAAAAAAAAGTTGAGGAGAATGAGGTCAGATATGTCATTTAAAAATAGAGAAGAGGTCAAGAAGGAATTTGATGTTGGTTTCTTAGCGGGGCAAAATATCCTCAATCGGTGGCAAATATTGTCCCAATTCCAAAGAATGATGGAAATGTTTGAATGTGTGTTGATTATCAGGATTTAAATAAAGCTAGTCCTAAAGACGATTTCCTTTACCTCATATTGATGTCCTAGTAGATAACACTGCTCAATATTCTCTTTTCTCCTTCATGGATGATTTCTCAGGGTACAATCAAATTAAGATGGTTGATAGCGTTTCAGCAAGTGTATTGAATCGTTGCAAGTAAAATAAAACGGTAGCAGTGAGTGTCGAACCCAAGGATTACGTTTTACTATCGAATTATATTTAATTACTAAAATTGAACAAAAAGTTTCCAAATTGATTGAAATAATATTTGAAATTAACAACAATAATTAAATTGATCATTTATTATCAGAAAAATGTCAATGATGAGTTTCACTTTTTATCCAATCTTGGTGTCTAATTTGATCCTAGTCATTGAATTTCTTTATTAAATTATCATCGAGTTCTCTTTATTATTCTTGCCCTGATGTCTTAGTGACAGAACCTTTAATTCCAAAGTAACTCATAATTCTTTAGTAGATTTAAGAATATAATTAAGCTTTTACCGTACATGAATTCTCTTGTCAAACTACTGCATTTGGAACTAATTTAATTAGTTTCATGACCTGCATCTATCCCTAGACTATAATATCATGAATTTCTCATCTCAAGCATTCGTAAAGTCCACTTCCGTTTTAAAATACGAATCGTAGAACATTTTAATGTTGATCAAACAATAAAAAGCATTAAGCATAAAGATAAAAAAAATAATTCAATCAACTCATTCATATAACTATAAATCAAATCAGACTCTAACAAACATGGTTTAGTTACTCAAGACAAAAATAGAAAATATAGAGATTAGAGAAAAATTAAAAGAAAGATTCATGAATGATTCTTGATAAAACTACTCAAATGGAGTTAGAAACGACCGTCTTTGAATTTCTCTACAAGGGCACAAGTCTCCAAACTTCCCAATAGTAAAAAAGATCCTAGAAAGTGAAGAAAAAAATGTGTTTTAATGTAAGATGTCGCGTCCCAATATAAAGATAAGGCTGATATACTCCACATAGGTCATGTTGATTTTATCATCGAAATTCAGCATGGGACTAAAACAAATAAACAATGCAAAACTACGAAAAATCTCTACTTAAGAACATAAACATTTCATTAAATCCAAGAACTAAAATAAACAAAATATATCAAATAACTCCTTAAATTAACTAATGATTAAATATAAATAAGACTAAAAACAATGAAAAATATGCATATGATGAAGAGTCATCACAACCCCAAACTTAATATGTTGCTTGTCCGCAAGTAACAATTAATTTCAGATTTGGTACAGTTAATAACAAACTTAAACTCAATTTCTAAAATCAAATCAAACTCAATCCTCAAAGTCTCAACTACTACAAAACATTCATCATGCTCCACGGTTGCTTACAAAAAAAAAAATTACATAATTTGTACACTTTAGCATTCATTCATCAAGTTCAATTCTCTCCTCACACAATCTCACAAAAATTCCATCAAGTGTTTAGAAAGGATTATGAATTTATCACTCAAATCATAGAATATGCATCACACTACCATATGTTTGAAAAAATTATAGTTAGCAATCACAATACAAATAATACATACACTTTAGGAGGACTTTCGGGTTGTAATGGAGCTTAGGTAACAGTATGAAATTTTGAGATAATATGCTTTACTACTTGGAGTTAAGTACACATTTTCAAATTACTCTACCATTTTTTTTCTTTTCACATTTTCATTGTGGAGATTCTCAAATATTGACAATAGAACCAAAAAGATGTTATTTATCAAAGTACACAAACATATTTTTTTTTCTTCTTTTTCTTTTTGTTTTGTTTTGATTTTTTTTTATATTTTTTATTTATTTTTAAGAACCAACCACCACCCCAAACTTAAAAAGTTGTTATCCTACGAGCAACCCCAAACTCAGAATTTTACCAAGACAAAACAAAAGTTTTCCTACCTAACTCCAAGTAAGGTGATTGAATTAAAGTCAGGTCTTTGGCTTGTAACGTGGCTAGTAACCGAAAGAAAGGACAAGACTAAAAGGGGCTAACAAAAGATAAAATATGCATAGGACAGTTAGAAAGGCTCAAACAACCAAATAAAATTGCTTCAGTGTATGCATAAATTACAAGTGATGTGTAACACCCCAATTTTTAACAGCGTGAGTGTATTTTTTTTTTATAAAAAAAATCAAGGCTTAATTGCAGTTTTGGTCCCCCTATTTTTGCTGAATCTTGAAAGTGGTCCCCCCATTTTGTTTCTCCCCAGTTTTGGTCCTCCAAATAGAATTTTGGTCCAAAATTTGATGAAATTTTATTTTTTTTGGATTTATTTAAGTCACACCATGCCTCAATATCTCATTTGCAACAATTGTACCTGAAATATATGATCATAAATGGTGTAGTACGACTTTAAAAAAAATGAAATTTTATCATATTTTGAACCAAAATTCTGTTTGAGGGACCAAAACTGGGGAGAAACAAAATGAGGGGACTACTTTCGCGATTCAGGTAAAATAGGGGGACCAAAACTGCAATTAAGCCAAAAATCAACTAATGTAAATCCAAAGTGTAACACAAACGATAATTGTCATAATTAATTACATCATAATTATAACAAACTGAAATAGTTGTGAGGCGATAAACTAAAATATCCAAATATGAAATACGCATGGGCTATGAGACCTATCAGACATCGCTCATACCCCTGGGGTATTCTCGTCAGACACATGTACAAGTAGTGCTCCAAGAAATACTAATCCCCATGGTCACGTCAAAAAAAATAGAACATGGACCCACCAAGACAGGAATCATCTGACTGTATAAGTATAGTTACAGTCATCCCAAAATGAAATAAGAACAACCACCAAAAGAAAGATATCAAGTCCCTATACAACAAAACTAATCTGATCATACTCTAGCAACTACAATAACATGGGTGACCTCCACACGCTCCACAAGTTCCGTCTGACGCAGCATCCATCTTCGAGGTAACCTCATCCTCATCAACATCCATAGATGGATCGCTCTCTTCAGAAGTCAGATCCACCCACGAGATAGGGGGCTTCGGCGACGCCGGGACCTCAAAACAGTCTGCTACTTTAGTGACAGTCGGTAAAGGATCATTCACTGGAAGAGGAAGCTCTAACTCGGCCCGCCTAGATGGCCCTACAATCTCTCGCTCCATGGGCATCGGCCCCATATCCTTTCTGCCAGTCCCTAGTCCAACCACTGTATCCTCAGCTCCTACAACGGCCTTTGCCTCCACTCTAACTGAGGAATCCTTCGCATCTTCCCAAGCTCCACTCATCCCAAGCACTAATCTGGAAGGTATCGGATAATCAATCTTCTCGCGAGTGAGTTTCACAAAAAATACTGCCCCAGCTTTCCTACTAGTCCTCACTACCCTCCCCGTATAAGTGGCCCTGCTTGAGATGGGGTCATAAACCCAAGTAGTCGGCGAGTCTCGATCAGGGAAGTCTAACGACGTCTCCGTCGTCAAGGTAACAGTCGGTGGAATGAACTCGGGTATCATCTAAGGGCAAAGCCCAAATTTCCACAATAATTGTAAAGGGTCACCAACCGAAATTAACAAATAACACTTAGCAAAATTCTTATATTTTCAAATGCTCAAAAGAACCTTTCGTCTTAGCATACTCCTCGAAAGGGTTTTCATATGTCCAAAAATGCATAAACAATGTTGAAAAATGAAGTTTTAACAAACTGCACTGTCATAGCCGAATACAACAGAGAAAATGCAGATTTTCAGTTCTAAAATAGCTCTGAATCAATCAACACTTCGAATATTCATTAAATCAATTATGAACACATAATTACATCAAAAATTAATCAACCCAACTTCACACCCCAAAGCAATTACGACAAATCACAACAACAACCGAATCTGTCTCTCACAGACCAGCATGACATACAAGAGTGCAGTCGCTCACAGACCAGCACAATTTACTAGCGTGCAGTCTCTCACAAACCAACACGATTTTCTAGAGTGTAATCGCTCACAAATCAACACATTCTAGAGTGCAATCTCTCACAGATCAGCACAACGCGACAATCCCCGCAAGGATAAGATGAACCAACAATTCATATGGCATCATCCCGTGGCCCATCACGGTCACCACTATCACCATGGCCCCATCGCGGTCACCATGTACTATGAAATGCATGAGCATACTCTGACTCTTTTCACTACAATCATTAAGTAAATGCAACTATTAAAAGACTCCCCATTTTTAATACTCATTTAACACTAATGATTTTTCAGATACAACACAAAGCATACTCAAACATAATTATTCACACTAATTTTAATTTCCACAAACACACATAAATCACATCTCAAAAACCAATCCACACATAAATTGAATTAAATTCATTTTCCACCAATCCACACATAAACTTCTTCAAAAAAAAATTCATAATATTAATTATGAGCACATTAATTTCACCAAACATGAATCACCAAAATTTCCAAACATTAATCACCAAAATTTCCAAACATTAATCACCCATATTCAATCTCCAAAATTTTCAACCATAAATCACCACAACAACATTAATATATCAGAGTTCTCCCCACCGCTAACTCGGTGCCAACGGTCTCGATTCCTTTTCGAGACTCAAGGAGCTAACTACATAAACATAAATATTTATAACAATTTGTTCACAATAAAATTAATCCACACACAACAAAATTCCTAAAATTAAATCTTTCTCACACACCAAACTTTTAAAACCAAATAATCTATATTATTTACTTAAAACTGAATAAAACAAATATTGTCCAAATTTCACATACACATACTCGACTATTAAAGCACCGAAATTTTTAAGTTAATAAAATACTCTAAACTTTTTAAACCCTTTTTTTTTTCTTTTTAAACCCAGTCCAAGAGTAATTAAAAGAGTAACATTTTAAACTCTAACCATTGTTAATTTTAATCTATCTTTTTGCCCAAACTCTTTAACTTAGTTAAAATTTGAACTTTTTCACAACTTTAACAACTCTAAATTTTTCGTAAAATTTCAACTTCAGTTCAAACTCATTTATTTGAAAATAACTCATTACCTAACTCAAACACATCAAATTTAATCACTATACATAAATCACATCAGAAAAAAAATTCATAATATTAATTTGGATTTTAGATTTTAAACATTTCTTCTATATGATTCTTGATGGACCATATTATAAATTTCCTACAAAATAATCTTTCCAGAGAGAAATATGCCATATAGAGATGCCTTCAAAAGAATATAGTAAATACGGACACTATCAATATCATACATTATACATAATAGCAAAGGAAAAATGTGTTCTGTAGAATTAAAGAAACATTAACATAAAAACAAAGGAAAAGTGTTAGAGAAACACAGTAGTAAAGTCCAAACAAAAAGATAAATGATTGAGAAATTGAACATATAATTCAAACCCAACATTAATTCCTACACAACACACCTCAAAACAAACTAAATTTAATTTCAACTAATTCACACATAAACTAATTAAATTCATTTTTCACAAAATCACACCTTAAATACATCAAATTTCTTTTCCACAAAATCACAAATAATGTCCTAAATGCAAACTAAAAGTTTGAAAGGAGCCCTTACCTTAACGATAGCTCTAACACGCGATTACGGTACCGTAATTAATTCCGGTAAAATTTAAGTTCCTGACGTCGCATCGAAAACTAGATCACTAGCACCGCAGCGTGGCGATGAGCAACTTTCTATTATGTCAAATGGAAGTTTAGATCTAGTAAATAAATGGGGGTTTGTGATTTATGGTTTTAGTTTTGTTTTTGGAAAACAAAGGAAGGAAGGAGAAGAAGATTCACGATTGCTTTCTGTTTCTTTGTGCCTGTTTCCTTGCTTTCTTCTCTATGTATATACATACATTACTTTATATATATATATATATACTTAAACTAATAATATATATATATATATATATATATATATATATATATTATTAAAACCAAACTACCACTTTTTGTTAAAAATATCAACTCTCGTCGCAACTCAGTTGACATATACAATTTTCAGTAACCCGAGGTATTTTTAACAAAATTGTCCGGTATTAAATTCTTCGTAACGTAAATAAATAAAACTATTACTCGAAGAATAATTTAATCGGGGATCCAAAAATATTTTTGGCATTAAATTCACAAAACACTAAAATACAATAATTTGGCTAAAAAGCCTCAGAGTTCAACACTAAAATACCCTAAAATTGCATAATTTATGATTTAAAAACTATGGTTCTTACATGATGCAAGTCAAAAGTAGTGCAAGTTCTGAAGGTATAACACATGTCTGGATAATCACACAACAAAGAATTAATGTGTTTAGGCCCAAAAGCTCACAACTAGGATAATAAGAGAGAGCGTGAACTGTCAAAACTATGTCAAACATGTCACTGAAAAGTTAACATTTTTTTGCTTTTGAAAAATTGATGGTATGTTAGCCTTCTACAACCTCTTAGTAATAAAAGATGGATGCATTAGTAAGATTTCTCGAATTGAACAATAACATGAGCTAAGAAATAGAATTTAGATTTCAAAATCCCAAACAGAAAACTTAAGACCAAATGCAAGTTATTACAACTTCTTGATCATAATACACATTTAGTGAAAGGAAAAAAAAAACATAAAATTCGACTACTAAAATAAAGAGAGAGAAAAAGAAAGAAAAAACAAAGAAAAAGGAAAGAAAACTTCTCTCAGTTGGGTAATTCAAGGGGCCTTGTTTGGGTCCTCCGCTCCTGTACCACTATAGTCGCCAGTATACTGGTGAGATGAAAATAAATCAGAATAAAACATGCCTTCTGGTGTCTGTTGAGATGAAGCGAATGCTCGATAGAGAGTGGTCATCCCCAATTCTATTATGGCTTGTCCATCTCACTGATCGATCATCAATTGTTCCATCATAGTTTCCAACCTGCCAAATATTTCCTCGGTGGAGAGATGTGATGGATGTTGAGGATGGTCTTGTGGCCCCTATGGTTCAGCATTTTCCTCCACCGGCATCGCTGCTTGTGGAGCACCAAGATATTCTGTTAGAATCATAAAGTATTTTCCTATCCACTTAACAACGATTGGGGTAGCAGGTTTCACCATTTCTTCACCCTGTTTAGGTGACACTCTCACCTGCTCACAGAGTTTGCTTATCAAGAAAGTATGATTGAAGTAGCCCGTCGAAGGATCAAGAATTGTTGTCCCCCAAAGATTATGAGCTAGTAACACGCCTACATTAAATATGTCACCCTTTATGATAGTAGCTAGTAGACACGCTCTCTGAAATGTTATATCTGACACATTTGAACATGGCTACAACGTATGATGAACAAAAGGTACTGCATGCTTTTGCAATTGGGGTGAAATCCAACGATCACAATTTCCTAGGTGTGCCATCTCTATTTCATACCCAATCTATGCTTGGTCTGCATAAAATATGTAAGATCTCCTGAGTGTCTATTTTTATAACGTTGTCCTCCATAGCTTGAAAGTGACGTCCTTATAGTTCGACAAACCAAATATTTCTTTGATGACTTGAGGTGTGAAGAACACCCTTTTTCCCATCACATAACTCACAAATTGATCATGTGGAAATGGTTTGTCATACTTCAGATCAAAGGCATTGGAGAAGAATTCCACTGCTAATGATTTGCTCGCTATGGTGACAAATGTGGCCAGCTTCTCCCATCATCTAGCAGCAATCATTGCCTGGATGTCAACAAATTCATTTGCTTCCAACTTAATTTTTTTTTCCCTCACAAACTTCTTGACTGTGGGAAGTTTGGCGTGAAACTCTTACGTTTCCATGGTCTTGAATAAGAATGTATCGTGTTGATGGGAGGAAGATGTATTTGTGATCTTAGTTCGTTTTGCTTTCTGTTGGGTTGCCATTAGGTAATGCAAAACAATTATGCACATCCTGGATTCAAAATAATCAAGGTTAGAGAAAGCTTGATAGGGGAGGAAGACTTACCTTTGTTGAGTTGAACACTAGACTTGGAGAAGTAATAAAGATATATATACTAGTTGACTCTTGTTGGAGAGAAGGGTTTGGGGAAAACCGGAGGAGCAATGGTTTTATAACCAAGCCCAACACTTCAGGTGCGCATTGGCATCACTTCAGGCGCGCATTGGCATTGCTTCAAGCGCATATGAAGCGCTTTAGACGCGCATTGGCAGAACCTCCATACAGGAAATGCGCTTCAGGTGCACAGAACGCGCTTCAGGCGCATAGGCAGCGCTTCAGGCGCGCTTTGGCAGAACCTCTAGACAGGAAATGCGCTTCAGGCGCGCATTAGAAGCTCTTCAGACGCATATGCAACGCTTCAGACACAAAACTGTTGAATCGAAACAGCGAAATCGATCCCTAAACACACATTTTGGTTCCTTGATCATACAAAACATCAAGAACTAATACGACTAGCAATTAATACTGAAAAATGAAACTAAAGGAATTAAAATGAATCTGAAATGCAAAAACACCGTGCAAAGGATAGAAATTTGGCAAAAGATAATGTTTCAAGTAACACCGTGCAAAGGATAGAAATTTGGGATAGAAATTTGGGCAAAAGATAATGTTTCAAGTAACACCGTGCAAAAACACCGTGCAAAGGATAGAAATTTGGCAAAAGTGTACTGAATCGTTGCAAGTAATAATAAAACGGTAGTACTAAGTGTCGAACTCAATGATTGCATTTTACTATCGAATTGTATTTAATTACTAAAATTGAACTAAAAGTTTTTGAATTGATTGAAATAATATTTGAAACTAATAACAGTAATAAAATTGATCCTTTATTATAAGAAAAATGTCAGGGAGAGTTTCACTTCGAATCCAACCTTGGTGTCTAATTTGATCTTAGTTACTGAATTCCTTTATTGAATTATTATTGAATTCTCTTTATTATTCTTGCCCTAATATCTTAGTGACAAAACCTTTAATTCCAAAGTAACCCATAATTCCTTAGTGGATTTAAGATTATAATGAAGTCTTACCGTACATGAATTTTCTTGTTAAACTACTGCCTTTGCAACTAATTTAATTGGTTTCATGACCTGCATCTATCCCTAGACTAAAATATCATGAATTTCTCATCTCAAGCATTCGTAAAGTCCACTTCCGTTTCAAAATACGAATCGTAGAATATTTTAAAGTTGACCAAGCAATAAAAAATATTAAGCAAAAAGATGAGAAAAATAATTCAATAAACTCATTCATATAATTAAAAATCAAATCAGAAAAATAAGGGTTTCATTTTGTTACACTCATCTCTAACAAATAGGGTTTAGTTATTCATCACAGAGATAGAAAAGATAGAGAATAGAAAAGAATTACAAAAAAGATTCATGAATGATTCTTGATAAAACTGTTCAAGTGGTGTTATAAACGGTCGTCTTTGAGTTTCTGTGCTAGGGCACAAGTCTTCAAACTTCTCAATAGTCAAAAAGATCCTAGAAAGTGAAAAAAAATGTGTTTTAATGTATGTTGTCGTGTACCACGCACCCCAGGCGCATCTGTTGCATTTCAAGCGCGAATTGGCATATTCAACAATGTGGAAATGCGACCCAAGTGCAGCTGTTGCGCTTCAGACGCACATCTTGTTCTGTTTGATGTTTCCTGCATTATGGATCTTAGCATTTATTTGCACTTGGTTTGACTCCAATTGGACATCTAGAACTCCAGATATGGCTGAAATACTCCACATAGGTCATGTTGATTTTTCACCAAAATTTAGCAATGCACTAAAACAAATAAACAACGTAAAACTACGAAAAATCTCTACTTAATCAAGGAAATAAGAACATAAATATTTCATTAAATCCAAGAACTAAAATAAACAAAATATATCAAATAACTCCTTAAATTAACTATTGATTAAAGATAAATAAGACTAAAAACAATGAAAAATATGTATATGATGAAGAGTCATCGATGGCTCTCGAGGATATGGAGAAAACCACATTCATCACACAATGGGGATGCAATTTGGATTGAAGAATGTTGGGACAACTTATCAAATAGCAATGGTAAATTTGTTTCATGACATGATGCATAAGGAGATATAGGTTTATGTGGATGGTATGATTGCAAAGTCTTGAACCGAAGAAGACCATGTCGTTAACCTTTAAAAATTGTTTGTGTGACTAAGGAAGTTCAAACTCTGTTTAAACCCTGCCTAGTGCACTTTTGGTGTGAGATCAGACAAGTTACTCAGGTTTATCGTTAGTCAAAAGAGGATAGAGGTGGACCCATATAAAGTAAGAGCAATACAAGAAATGTCAACTCCACGCACGAAAAAAAAAGTTCGTGGATTTTTGGGAAGATTGAATTACATTGTCAGGTCCATATCACATCTAACCGCTACATGCAAACCAATTTTCAAGTTGTTGCGCAAAGACCGAAAGGTTGAACGAAATGAGAATTGTCAAAATGCTTTCAAAAAGATTAAACAATACTTGTTAAAACCTCCGATCTTAGTGTCTCTTGTTCTTGGAAAACCACTTATTATGTACTTAATAATACTTGACGAATCAATGGATTGTGTACTAGGGCAGCATGATGAATCTGGTAAGAAATAACAGGCAATTTATTATTTGAGCAAAAAGTTCACTAGTTGTGAAACAAGGGATTTACTGCTTGAACGAACATATTGCACATTAGCATGGGTTGCTTATCAGCTGAGGCAATACATGTTTTTCCATATAACTTGGTTGATGTCTAAAATGGACCCAATTAAGTATATCTTTGAAAAACCTGCTCTTACTGGAAGGATTGTCTGTTGGCAGATGATGTTATCAGTATACGACTTGGTGTATGTTACACATAAGGCTATCAAAGGAAGCACACTAGCAGAGTATTTAGCTCAACAACCTGTAGAAGATTATCAATCAATATAGTGTGAATTCCCGGATGAAAGCATAATGACTTTATTTGAAGAGACTGAATCATCTGAATAAGAAAAATAGACATTGGTGTTTGATGGTTCTTCTAATGCATTAGGGCATGGAATTGGAGTCATTTTGATTTCCCCAGAGAGACAATTCATTCCATTTATGGCTAGTTTGTGTTTTGCTTCCACAAACAATATTGCATAATATGAGGCATGTGCTATGGGAATAAAAGCTGCTATTGAATCAAAGCTAAAATTTCTTTGTTGGTTATATGGCTTATATCCTTAGGAAATTTTATACAATATTATCAACAAGATTATCTAATTATTTCCTATTTGTTTAATATCAAAACCAATATCAAAACCAACTTGTTTAATATTACTTCCTATTTTAACAGTAAAATATTCTAACAGTTTATTTACAGCAGAAGTTCACAATCACATGCAAGATCAATATAAAAAGTAAAAGAGAGAGAGGAAATAGTGCACCAGGATTTTTATACTGGTTCGGCTATCACTTTGATAACCTACATCCAGTCCTGAAATCTAACACAAATTTCAGTCTTTCACTAGAATGATTTGAGAAACGTTTTTACAGACTTTCCAGCGTCACAGCCTATCCATCCAACTCACAATCACTTCTATCACAATACCAACCTATCCCTAAGAGCTACTCGTCAAACTCTAGCGAGATCAAGCTGAGGTTTCTTTTAGATGACCACAAGTATCCTAAAAGATAACCACCAGTGTACACTATTGGATTTCCAAAACTTCAATTACAGAAAATGTTCTTTCACAAAGAATTAAAGAATACTAAGAAAATTTGACTCAATCACAATGTAAGATCTCACACAAAAGTATTATGCCAATGAGTATTTGTGTGTTGTAACAATTTTCCTCTCAAGGTGTTTTCCAGTCTTCAATGTTTATGAAAAAGTGTTATGATTATTGTGAAAAAATTGTGATTGATTCAATTTATATATTTTCAGAAAAACAACATATCAATCGATTTCGTAATCGATTTTATTAAAGTTTAAAACCAGCTTAATCGATTACCTAATCGATTATCGCGTGTCTTGTTTTTCTTGAATCTTGAAAATATATGAACTAATCGATTTCCCAATCGATTCTTTTAATGCAATTATCAGAGACTGATACGCAGTTGTACCAGAATCGATTGACTAATCGATTATACATGTTTTGTTCAAACAACGAGATCAAAACAATCGATTACTCATTCGATTCATATATTAACATAATCGATTTGGCAATAGGCTAAATACTCCCTGTAACTTAGACATTTTACTCCAATCGATTCGTCAATCGACTTGACTTGTCACAGTGACTAAGGTGTTTTACTCTAATCGATTTGCCAATCGATTTGGCTGGTTACAGTGACTAAGATGTCTTACGCCAATCGATTTGGCTGGTTACAGTAGCTTAGCTATTTAGTTAAAATCGATATGCCAATCGATTACGCAATATGTTCTTGATAAATGATTAACCAGTTCATTCTTTCAATCGATCACCTAATCGATTGATGCAAAGCTTGCAACGCAAGAAACTTCTATCAATCGATTAGTGCATTGCTTGCAACTTAAGAAACTTATTTCAATTGATTGTCCAATCGATTTCGTTGATCACAGAACACATGTATGATGAAAAAGTATTTTCATAATCGATTTGCCAATCGATTGATTTAGTATGAGCTTGGTTCTGTGAATCACAAAATCGATTACTCAATTGATGTGCAAATCGATTGTCCAATTGATTTGTTTAAACACAGAACACAGGTTTTGATAAAACCTTTTAAGTAATCGATTTCCCAATCGATTAACTTAGTAACACCTTTATTCTGTGAGTCTGACAATCGATTGCTCAATTGATTGATCAATTGATTTATTACTTGATTGATTAAAACTTATTTTATGATTTCATTGGCAAATACTATGTGAGAACCTATTATGATTAAGTCTACCTAATTGACCCTATTAACACTAGACACTCTTGTACATCAGTCTTCAAGTCTTGTAGGACCTCATCCATCTTTGCTTGATTGCTTGAGTTCCAAGTTTTGTCCAAGTGTGTAGTGTTTGATTATTTGCCTGAAATGTTTCTCAATTCAAATCATTAGATCAATCAAATAATTCATATGTATTGTATGTTTGGGAATTAAATCAAAAACATGATCAGGGAAGCACATGTCTTACATTCTTGAGGTATATAGAGACTCATTGTTGGTCATCCATTAGACGAAAGGAGAATGGGAAACGTGAAATTCTAAGTTGATTCTGTATCATTCCCATATCAAAGAATTGACAGAATACTTTGAGAAGATTACTTTTCACCATATCCCTCGAGAAGGACACTAATTAGTTGACGATCTGGCTACATTGTCGTCAATGTTCAAAATAAGCATTGGTCAGGACGTGCCGATCATAAGAATTCAACAAAGGGATAAGCCTGCATATTGCTTATCAATAGAAGAAGAGTCTGACGGCAAGCCATAGTTTTATGATATCAAATCATATGTTAAGAATAAGAAATATCCACTGGGTATTTCAGAGAACGACAAGAGGGTTTTAAGGAGATTGTCAATGAACTTCTTCTTAAATTGTGATGTGCTATATAAGAGAATTCATGATATGGTTCTCCTCAGATATGTGGATAAAGCGGAGGCAGAGAAAATCATTCAAGAGGTTCACGAAGGTTCTTTTGGAACTCATGCAAATTGGCACACAATGGCAAGAAAAATCTTAAGGGCTAACTACTATTGGTTGACCATGGATTCCGATTGCTTTAGTCGCATAAAGAAATGTCATAAATGTCAAATCTATGTTGATAAAGTACATGTACCGCCCACATCTTTGAATGTTTTAACATCACCATAGTCATTTTCAATGTGAGGAATGGATGTTATTGGACTCATCGATCCTAAGGCTTAAAATGGACACCTGTTTATCCTAGTAACTATTGATTATTTTACAAAATAGGTTGAAGCTGCTTCTTATGTCAATGTAATGAGAAGTGTGGTTGTCAGATTCATCAAAAGAGAATTGATTTGTCGATATGGCTTATCAAATAAGATTCATCACTAACAGGGGCAACTCCTTTCTCATTGGTGTATGGAATGGAAGCGGTACTTTCCATTGAAGTTGAAATTCCTTCGATCAGAGTTTTGATGGAAACAAAACTAGAAAAGGCAGAATAGGTTCAATCACGATTTGACCAATTGAATCTTATAGAAGAAAAAAGAATGATAGCTTTGTATCATGGTCAACTATATCAAAATAGACTTAAAAAAATCTACGAGAAAAGGTCTGTCTTCGAGAGTTTTTAAGAAGGGGACTTAGTGTTAAAGAAAATATTATCCATAAAAAAGGATTCTCATGGAAAGTGGACCCCGAAGTACGGGGACCATATGTTGTGATAAAAGCTTTCTCTAAGGGAGCTCTAATACTCGTAGAAATAGATGGAGATAAGCTTCTACTTCTAGAGTAAACTCAAATGCAGTAAAAAAATATTATGCTTGAAAAAAAATGAAAAAAAAATGAAAAAAATGAAAAAAAAAAATTAAAAAATGGGCTCGCTAGGTTGAAAACCTGAAAAACGACCTAGACAAAAATTAGAGCATCCCGGTGCATTCAAAACTCGGAACCCCAATTACAAGAATGACTAGCGTTTGTTATCCCTTCAACTAAAGCTAAACATATTCATCCATATATTGTAACCCCAATTATTTTATTCCTAGTGTAATGAATGTACATTTTTCAATATTGTCATTCAATATTGTACCTTTTTCACTCTTTCTAAACTAATTTAGTCTCATGGTTGTTTGTTCTAGCATTTTAAAAAAATATTATTTTATGATAATAAATGTTGGAATTTAAAATATGTGTAAATATAAAAAATGTTTTACTTATTTTGACATTTGAAAAATATATACACGAAAACTCGATATATTCTATACATATATGTGGTATTAAAAAATAAATAAATAAAAAGTAATCATTTTAAACAATGCACATTTGATTCGCCTCGAAAAACAAAAGAAGTCACACAAAATGTACTAGAGTGATCATGCAAAAAACAGTTGTTATATTTATTCATCAATTGAATCTTGTAGACGTATAAAATTACATAAGGATCGGGGGGAACCAAAAAATAAACAAGAATTTATCTACATTTCATGCATCTTACATTCTTTTTTTTTTTTTCTTCATGTAGTCACACATGATCTATGCATCTTCATTCATATTTTACATATACTCAACCACCTCTTATGCAATGGATAAAGAATGAATCATGCATATCTTATATTCATACTTTTATATATACTCAATCACTATGTGTTTGTGCAATGCATAAGAAATGAACCATGCATATCTTATATTCATATTTTACATATACTCAATCTTTTGCAATGTATAAGAAATCAAATATCTTCTATTTATACTTTTATTTATACATTATTTATACTTTATACTCAACGACATTTGTGTCACCTTGTTTACTGGACATTTGTGTTGCAATTATCATAAACATTTCTTTTTTTAAATTAAAAAAAAATTACAAATTTCTTCTTTATATACTTACAGCAAATTTCTCTCTTTTTATTTACATTTTAAACCGATCATTTTTCATTTTTACATGTTACTTTGTTTAAAATTTTACATTAATTATTATTTTTGCATTAAACATGTATTACACCTTTTCTTGCATTAGAAATTAATCTAATTTTATAATTTATTCATTTAGACTCTTATATTTAATTATCTTTTATCGTGATAATAATAATATATCACTAAATATAAGTTAATATCAGAAGTTGGAGTACCTTATATATTAAAAGCTAATATATATAATGACAAACAGACTATATTGTCAAAGTTGAGAATTCTATAAGAGTACCAATAACAATACCAATAATACGAATGTACTCCTGTAAATGAGTTACTTTATAAGAAAATGTTCTTAGAATTAAAGGATAGAATACAATGAGATGTAATAAATTAATATTCAAAAAGTTAATTAAAATTTTTTATGTTTATAATCGTTTCAAAAAAAACATTAAATACACGACAGATTAAAAAATACAGGGGATCGAAATCTTTTGACACAAAAATAAAATAAAATATTGAAGTATTATATATATATATATATATATATATATATATATATATATATATATGATATATAGGATCGATAAATAAATAAGTCGAATAAAGATCTAGTGTATGACATATTAATTAAATAAATTTTATTGAATAAAAGAAACTATTTAAGTCTAATAAGATTTAATTTATTTTTTGGTTGAGTTTATTGGACTCAACCTAGTTAGTAAATGCGACGATGAATAAAAAAATTCATAGTAGTTTGTTTTGATAAAAAAAAATATATTATTTGATAGTATATTTTATTTGATAGTATATTTTAAAATTATAAAAGGTGATTAAGAATGTGTAATTATTATTTTTTTAAATGTAATTCTTTGATAGTATATTTGAAAGTTATAATTTTGTTTTAAAGAGTGCTAGAAGAATGACTCATTTTAAATAGTTTGAAAGTTAATATTAATTTGAAGTTGTATTTAAATATTATATATAATTTATTTATTTTGATAAATTTAAATAAAATTGTTTGAATTTTTGGTGTTCGTTCAATAAAAATAAAATAATTTATAATTATTAAAATTATAAGAGTAATCCAAGTCACTAAAACTTTATATAAGGCTAAATAAGTTTTTAATTCTTGTAAAATTATTGGATTTCATTAAAAATTTATATATAAAATTAAATAAGTTTTTAGTCCTTATAGAATGACTGAATTTCACTTTTAATTTTTATAAATTTATTTTTCCCTCTTTAATTTTAAAGATATTATTATTTTCACTTTTGATGTTGTTAAGTCGATGACAATTGATTAAGACCATCTCTAATGAAAGTACCGTTCTTTCCTGAGAGCACCGTGACGACACTATGTCACAACTCCAATCGTGAACTCATCAAGAACTGAAAGTTACGTAATTACACACGCTGGTGGACGAACTCATTTGGCCACCGCTCTAATAGAGTACCATGTGTCAATAACAAGTAGGCAATTTTAAATGAGCCGGTAAACTAAGTCATTATAACATCATTTTTTTAAATTAATTTATATTAATTAATTTAATTTCAAATAAAAAATAAAAAAAAAAAGAGTAATTAAACACTTTTTTTCTTCTTCCATCGTAATCAAACATCAAATTTCACTGCTTTTAGTGATTATTTTAGTATCTGTATATATAGTTAGTATTTTAGTATAATATTTTTGTATCTTAGAAGTATTTTTAGTGTATATTCAATGTGTTTTTTTTGTATTTTTGTATCTGTTTCTATTTTTTTCTCTCCGTATTTGTAGTTAGTATTTGTGTATTTAAGAATTTGTATATGTAGTATATATTTTGTTTATTTGTATTTAACATTTGAAGTATTTTAGTATTTGTATATGTAGTGTAATTTTATTTGTATATATAGTGTATATTTGTATTGATTTGTGTATATTATGTGTAGTATATTTGTTGTGTATTTAATGGGTGGAATTGTCTTCCGATGTGGATGATAAAAGACCAAAGTCTTAAGTTTAATCTGCTAGACATAAACTATAAAGATAGTTGGAGCTGGTACATGACACTACTCTTAGAAGGTATTGGCGATCAAATATGTTGTTGTCCTTCACACTCTAGTAATAATGTTTGAGTCGAGCTTGCGATGATCATGTGAGAGTGTGGCTAATGTAAAGATAATGAGAAGAAAACAATTCTAGCAATATAGTCTCCAAAGTTATCACCTTGAAAGAGTCTCATATGTAAAGTCACAAGGAATATTGAAAAGAAACATAGATACATGAACGATGATCTTTGTATGTTTTTTTATAAAATTTTAAAGGTTATTTTTGTAAATGTATGTATGATTTTTTAATAAATCAAAGAAATAAATAGAATGTAGTTTTTTGTTGTAATATGTGTGAAGATGGTTAAATTTGTTTATGGTAGAGATTTGAGGAGTTCTTCTTATGTTTCCAAAGAAGACAAATAATTTAAGTGCTTTTATTATTGTGTGGCCAATGGTCATACTTTGAGACCAAGAACGAGGATGAAGGGGGGAGAGAGAATAGGGAGTACTCTTATTCTATCCTCGTCATTATCATTTTTTTATCATTTAATTCAGATAAAATATCCCCTATCTCAGTTTGTAGAAGTAATCAAAGTTAGAGATTAAAAAAAAACAAAGAAATAAACAAATTTAAAACTCAAAATTTAAAATTTAACTTCAAATCGAAAAATTATAAAATTATTGAGTGTCGCCCCTTCCCCGACACACCCCAATGTCGTGATCTTACAGTTGTTTTGTTGTTGTTGTGAGTTGACCACCACAGATTATGTTAGTATCATCTTATTAATTATTTTCTCATTTGTGTAGCTGAATTCTTATTATTGTTGTTTATAATTTGTTAGTTTATATTAAGAAGTTCAACAATGTAGCCTAAAGTGATACTCCTCAAATTCCTATAAAAAAAAGTTGCAAAATCGTCGTTGATATCAGTTAAATAATAATAATAATAATAATAATAATAATAATAATAATAATAATAATAA
>NC_021162.2:49598873-49614355 GCF_000331145.2 Cicer arietinum | reverse complement strand
TATATATATATATATATATATATATATATATATATATATTTAAATTATATAATTTAAATATTTATATAATTACATATGATATATTAAGTTATTAATTTTTAAGTCGTAATCGGTCTAAATAGTTAAGATTAAACTTTTAGATCATCAAAAATTAAATTTCTAAGATTTATTTAGTCTAATTAATTAAGATTAAATTGTTGGATTATAAAAATTTAAATTTTTAAGTTAGAGTCATTCTAATTAATTATGATTGAATTATTGGATCGTCAAAATTTAAATTTTAAAATTATAGTTAATCTAAATAGTTAAGACTGAATTGATGAATCATCAATATTTAAAATTCTTTAACTTATTTAGTCTAATTAATTGAGATTAAATAGATATTTAAAATCCTTTAACTTATTTAATTTAGAGATTAAATAGTTAGATCATCAATGTTATATCAATTAATAAATTTAAAAGTATGACTAATATGTAATAGCTAAAAAAATTCATCGACACATTTGTTGTTATTAACACTAACACTAACATTACATTGTCTTGTTTACTATTAGCTAAAACAATTATTTTCACCAAAAAAAGTAAAATTAAGAAATGATTCACAGAAAATCCTATTGTGTTTTTGGAACAGAGTTTCCAATTAGCCACAACCAACCAAGAACAACTCCAACAAATACACCACTTAGAAGCCACAATGCAAGCATATTACCCAATGCATTTTGTTCAGAACCCTATAAAATCATAAAGTGTGTCATGTATAGTTTCATATAATATTAATTCATCTAGCACAATTGTATATTATGAATGATAAATCTCTCTATTGAATATGAGTGTTAAAAAAGATACTAACCTTGTATCCTTTAGGTACCACTGTGTATACACAAACAGTGACATAACCATTGGTTAGTCCTAAGTAAGATACAAGTAGAATCATCCAACCTTGGTCACCATATTTTGCTGTGAAGTAAAATGCAGGGACCAACAAGAATCTTGAAAGAGTTGTAACTAATAAGCCTTTTCTAGATTCCAACTTCAAACATTTGATGAGGGGAATATATGATGATATTAGATCCATAATGTTGTACATTGTCATCAAAACAAGTGGATACCTAAACATATTCACAAATTGTTTATTGTAATATTGCACTTTGGAACTTGGATACATCAAAAGATAGGGAATTGAATTTATAAATACATACCATGTTCCTAGCTTGTGTATTCCAGTATCTTCATACAAGAATCCAGGCATGATAGATAGGGTTAATACATATGTCATAAATATAATTGCAAAATAATCAATGTTTTCAATAAATAGCTTCTTATGGCTTAACCCATCTTGTTGATTAGCAACAAATCCAACCTATAATCAAAAGTTCAGAATTTTTTAGCATATTGAAAACATATATTTGGCTTAACATGTGAGTTTTAATTTTGAAGCAATGTCGGTCTAAAATAATTTATGTTCTCAACTAAACACTAATCATCTTATGTGCGATCTACTTTTGTTGATAATTATTCCTCCTAAATTGTGGTGCAATATTCATATCATGATACTTCCAATGCATAGAAAAAGACGACGAATATTCTAAGGTCTTGAAATTTCTCATTTGAGCTTTTTGAGACTATACATTCAACTTAAAAAATACGAAGAAGACTCTCTAATATAAATTTTTGTACTTTTAATCTTGTCTTTAAAGTACAAATTTTACTCTTTAATTTTTTGTACTAATTAATAAAAAAATTACACAATCATGTAAATGTATTAAATGTTGATTAGTAAGTTGTTTAACATTATATCCGTCATTTTTTTTAATAAAGTAAAATAATTAGACTTAAAAACCTCAAATTTTATTATTGTTAAATTAAAAAAATCACATCTTAAATTTTACTTTAAATTTCTAGATTTGTTGGACTGATAGTGTGAATAATATTTACAATGAGAATGCTTCAATAAATAAACGTATATAATCAGTTTGACATAAGTTAAAGTAACAAAAAAAAATTACTTGTTGGTTTGTATCAACATTTTGAATGTAGGTTTTTGCTCCTTCCGAGGCTGCCTTTGAGCGGTAGTATTTTACTATGGATAACTTGGAAAAGTAAAATGCATACAAGATAAGGCTCAAAAGCTGAAAGAATGTAGAGATGGCTAAGCTTAGCACTGCAAAGTAAAGTGAAGAGTAATGAAGTTTATATTAAATAACTAAACAAAATTTCATAACTCCAAGACTTTACAAAAGTCAATTACTAGTATATGGTTTATTGTGATCAAACGAAGATAGTCATTTGTTAACCATTGGATTGAGATATTATGTGCAGTACTATTTGTTAAAGAAGTGCAAGAGTATGAGTAAAATTTAATAATAATAATAATAGTAATAATAATAATAATAATAATAATAATAATAATAATAAAAATAATAAAAATAATATACTTCATATAAAATAAAATATATTTTTAGTCCCTATAAATATAATAGTTTTTAGTCCTTTAGTCTCTGTAAACTTTTTATTTGAATTTCATCTTTGTAATATTATAAAAATTTATTTTTGGTCAGTGGATGTTACAAAAAAACATTATCTGACAAAGAAAAATGGACTAAATATTTAAATATATTTTTTATCTATATAAATATAACAATTTTCAAGTTTTGTCACTGAAAAATATTTATTTAGATTTCATCCTTGCAATATCCAAAACTTTATTTTTTATAAGATGAAATGCCTACAAATGTTGCAATAATTTCTTGATGTAATTGGTTGAGTACCCTATATACTCCAATTCAATAAATTGTTGGTTTTCTAAAAAAAAATATAATTAATTTTTATTAAAAAAATTGTCTATATTTTATATGGGATGATTAAATTAATTTTTGTTCATATTTCGTATCATATAATTATTTATATTTAATTTTAGAAAGATTAAACGCCTAAAACAAATATGTGTGCATCAGTAAAGAATAAAGAATAACATACAAGCTCCTTTTCGAAGGCCATTGTTATATTTCTCAAAATTGTATTTGGTAAAAATTCTCAAACCACAAGCCACAGCTCCAGATGCAGTCATACCACCAATAAAGGACTGCATGACATCAATTTTAGAAAGAAATATAAAATTTTAATTGGACTGTATGCAATAATTTCTAAAATAGAAAAAAAAAATATAATTAGCTTAATTGCACATTTATTCTCTCTCATTTAGTTTAGTTGAATCACGAAAATAATGATGTGTAAAAAAAGAGATTATGTGGCACTGTCTATATGGATTAATTGCATTCTAATATTATTCCAAATTCCATTCTATTTTTAAAAACAAATTTCTTATTTTTAAAAACAAAATTCTTATTTTATTACAATATTTAATTACAAAAAAGATAAATAAGATATGTAAAACACTTTCCTTTTCCTTCATCAGACGCACGCACGAGAATTCAATTTTTTTTTAGAAACTCATCAGGCGTACCAACCACGATCGATGCACAATAAGAAACAAAGCAAAATCGTCTACAAAGATGAACGAAGAAGAAGAACACGACATCGACAAATAAGAACAAGACGGTGACAACTACGAAGAATAGAGAAGAAAAAGATGATGATAACGAATACGAAGAATACGACAAAGAAGAAGAACAACGGAGAAGAAGAAAAAGAAGAACACGATAGCTTGGATGAATTTAGGAATTAGGTTTTTCAAAAAAAAAATTGAATGAAGGAATGTGTTCTATATATCTTTTTTTTTTAATAATTAAAAATGTTGTAATAAAATAGAAAATTTGTTTTTAAAAATAAGAAATTTATTTTTAAAAATAAAAATTATATTTTTTAAATTTGAAATAATATTAAAATGGAATTAATCCACGTAAACTCTGTCACATCATTTTTTTTCTTTTTTATACATCATTAAAAAAAATGACATTCCATTAAATTTTAAATTAAAATTTTAATTAAAAACCAAAGTTAGAGACAAATAAAATAAAATGACTGTTTTTATAATTCAACTAAAATAAAGAAAAAAAATGCAATTAAATCAATATAATTTAATTGGAAGACAAACCTGAATGAACTCAGGACACATAAAAGCCAATTCTCCTGATACACCACCTTGGACAAAAGCATGTGTAACTCCAAAACAAGCAAAAAGTACATTTAAACCGATGAAAGGTCCAATTCCCCCTTTCCCTGATGTTGCTAGATCGAGCTGCCGCACCAAATACTCTCAAGTAATTATTATTATTATTATTAAACAAGTAATTAATGTGGGGATTAAGATGTATATACTTACAAGAAGAACTAAGGAAGAGAGAATGAAGAAAAGTGTGTATCCACATAAATTCCGAATCCTTGAATTGATCCTTGACTCGTAGTGAGCCAATATGAATGTAGTTGTAAGTGAGAATGGTTGATAGATGATAGTGAATACCAGCAAAGGATGGTAGCTCTAATTCATTCAGAGATACTTTTGTTAGCTAGACCAATAATTAACATCACATGTAATTTCATAAATGCAAAAATAATTAGATTCTTACAGGGAAGACTTTGTAGTAGTAATCTCCCATTGTCCACATGTTGTTCAATGCAATAAGGCATCCAATTCCCAGAATGAAACATATAAACATCCCTCTCAATTTCCCCTGCTTGTAGGTTATTATTAATAATAATAATAATAATAATAATAATAATAATAATAATAATAATAATAATAATAATAATAATATCCAACAAATAATAATAGTAATAATAATAATTCATACTATACCTCTGTGTTTTCCTGTCCCATACTTTCATCAAAAATAGCCATACTGATCGATGCTCTACCACAACAAAAATGGAAAATTATGAAATTTTTAATCCTTTCGTAAAACATTCATTCTACACAAGATACTTCAATGTAAATTGAATTAAGAGATAAAAAAATTGGGAAACAACATACACAATTAAAAACCATATTAACTCTTTTGTCTTTATAAAGAAAGTAAAATCAATCTATATTTTATAAAAAATTGGAACCTTCTAGCATAAAGAAAAGTACTCTTGAAGCAGTGTTTTTGAACTGGCAGCAAGACGATACCGAACTATATACTTGTGGTTTGATCGTGGTGTTTTTTTTTTCTTCTTTTTTTCTTCTTATTTAATTAGTACACAATTGAATTAGTACATAAATTACGATAAATGTCTCTTATCTTTGTCCAAAAGATTTTATTATATAAGTCTTCTATTCCTTCATTTGACCTTAAAAGCTTTTAACTATTTTTAATACAATTCATAAATATTTCAATTTCAAATTACACATGTCTGCATTTAATTTAACTCTTCTTTAATTTGTACTTCCTTATGTCGACTCTTCCTAATTTGAAAAGGAAATTTCAATATAATCAAACAAATCAAAATCGAATCAAACATTCAATAATAAGCTATTATTAATATTCATTAGTATTTGAAATTAATTTATAGTAGTACTACTTTGCTCCTTTTGCCTTTCAATATTTCTTTTACTATTTTGTCCCTAACTAGTGTGTTGACCACTGCCGGAATATTTTAAAAAATTATATATATTGACGGTATTATCGTTTTTTCATACACGTCTAATTAAATATACCACTATTTAAATGTAGCTATGGTAGTATTAAATATCACTATTTACATGTAACTATGGTTGTTGGATGAGGGCGGATTTTATTTTCTCCATCTTCACATTCGACTAGCGGATAAAAGTTTATATTTGTCTCTATTTCTTATTATGTGTGAAATTTAGTATTCATCTTCGTTTGTGATGGAGTTCAGGTTTTCATGCAGACACTCGTACCATTCATATATATAAAATAATAAATTTAAAATTTATATTAATTATAGTTAATATAATAAAATAATAATTGTTATACAATAATAAAATTAAAAATTATTAAAATTATATTTTGTATAGAGAGAAAGAAGATTATAATTTTTAATATAATATTAAATATATTCAATATATACATGTATATAAAATTTAAAAATAACAATAATATTACTAACGAGACAGTTGCGAGGTAGATATTAACACCCCAACCCTGTCCCTGAGTTTTAATTTTGGAAAAAATTCGCATTTGCACCACATCTAATCAAAATAGGTTTTTCTGTCTAAATCAAGATAGATTTAAAATAGGTATATTCGAGCACATATTTTGTCATCATACCTACTTAGATATTATAAAATAAGTCCGTAAATCACTTAGTCAAATATATTTACATAGTGATGTCTATTAAAAATATGTGTAAAACAATTTAGCACTATCAATATATAAAATTAAATTCATAAATAATTAATAAATAATTGTTTTTCTTAAATATGAACATATTTATGATGAGTTGTTTGGAGTGGCCAATTAAAGGTGATACAATTAAAGGTGATACAAGCTCAATAATATTCTATTATGATTATATAAATCTGACTTTATTATTATGTATGAATGTATGATTTATTTTTAACTCTCACTTACCTCAAATATTATATAAACTTAAGCATCAATAATTATGAGTTCTGAAGGAAACATGAATTATCACCAAAAGTTGTAAATATTTATTTCATTTCAATCATTTTTTATGACTGAATTTCATTTCAATCATAAAGTTTATTAATTCTTAAGTTAGTAAAATTTTCATTATAAATAGATGGAATCTTAAAGGATTATAAATGTGCAAATCTTTTTAAAGGTGTAATTTTTTTTTTGTTTTAAAATTTTATAGTTAGTAGTAATATTCAGAAATTAAATGAATTATTAAATGGGTCGAGTCACCAGTTCAGGTTCAGAGTTCAAAGTTCAAAAATTCAATCGGAATTCAATGACAGTCGAATTGAAATATAATTAAATAATAATTTTCAACCTTTTAATATAATATATTAATTATTAAATAAAAAAAAATAATTCCTAATATATTATATACATACAAATTCATGAATAGTTTATCCTTTATACAGATTAACGATTGTGAGCTTGAGCCGTGTGAGGTTATTTAATCTATGTGGTTTTAGATGTTATGGCCGGACAACTAGGTGAGAATTAGAAATTGAATATTTCTCGCAAGTGGAATGGTGGTAGAGAAATGTAATTATACATTTTATTTATGAAGTTAATTTCGTTGATGTGATGAGATTTTGATTATGAAAATTACAAAGGAGAAGTCCCACACCGATGAGTTAATGGTGCCACATTATCACATAGACTATAGTCATGTCAAATATATAAAAAGCAGAAGCAAGTCTTTTTCAAGATGAACGATAGATAATAAACAGGTCTATCACCGGTTTTGTCCGATTTTTGTACTGGCCGGGTTTTGGGACCAATTGGATCGGATATAACTTCGGTTTCTGATTCAACCAGTTGAATCGTTCAATCTGATCTAGTTTTTAGAACCGTGGTTGGTAGATATATGCATCAACTTTCAAATATATATTATACGTCACGTGTATGGTCAAAATATATAATATACGTCTCTCACGTGTATGTTGTGCGCAATTAATTTTATTTTGGTGAATATATTGTGCACAATTTAATTATACTAATAAATAATTTTGATATTAAATTATATGGAAAATACAACTCAATATTTTGTATGTTTCACGATAGTTTGATTTGATTTTTTATGTTTTTTTGTAATACAAAGTTCTTTTAGAGTCTATTTGGTTCAATGAAGGGAAGGAGAACAATTGTAATAAATGAAAGAGAAAAAACGAAGATATATTTGGCTCAAAAAAGAAGACGGGGAGGTGAATGATTTTTAATGGTATTTTAGTTATATGGAGTTTCTTCCCTCTCCTTCTAAAAATTAAAAAAACACAAAAACTTAAAAATATTAGGACATCTTCCCCCTCCCCTCCATCTAGTTCCAACCAAACACACTTTTAAGGTTAGTTTAGTTTTTACTTAGCTCTTTTAAATTTTTATTTTTGCGATTTAGTTATTTAAGTTTAGTGGTAGTTCTGAGGACGGTTGAGATGAGTGACCGCCTAAGAACCCAATTGTTGAAGGGCACCAAAACTTTGTTTACTCCTAAAATATTACTTAGAATATATAATTATTAAGATACAAAAAAGTATATAATTAAAGTTATATTCAAATAAAAAGTTAACAATTGTCCACTAAATAGAAGATTTGAATATAATTAGCACACTGTATTTGAGAATATTTTTAAAATATTTTCAATTTTGTCCGATATAAGGGTTAAATTATTCTTTGATAATAGCTTAAATTAAAATATGACAGAAACATATTGGAACTTACAAAAATGTGATAATTCTTCTAATCATGACAGTGAAATTTTGTTTGAAGAATTGCTCCTAAAATATTACTTAGGATATATAATTATTAAGATACAAAAAAGTATATAATTAAAGTTATATTCAAATAAAAAGTTAACAATAGAAGATTTGAATATAATTAGCACACTGTATTTGAGAATATTTTTAAAATATTTTCAATTTTGTCCGATATTAAGGGTTAAATCATTCTTTGATAAGCTTAAATTAAAATATGATAGAAACATATTGGAGGTTACAAAAATGTGATAATTCTTCTAATCATGACAGTGAAATTTCTTTGAAGAATTGCTCCTAAAATATTACTTAGGACATATAATTATTAAGATACAAAAAGTATATAATTAAAGTTATATTCAAATAAAAAGTTAACAATTGTTCACTTAATAGAAGATTTGAATATAATTAGCACACTGTATTTGAGAATATTTTTAAAATATTTTCAATTTTGTCTCATATTAAGGGTTAAATCATTCTTTGATAATAGCTTAAATTAAAATATGATAGAAACATATTGGAACTTACAAAAATGTGATAATTCTTCTAATCATGACAGTGAAATTTTGTTTGAAGAATTAGAAGCCGCTAGATATGTTTGAGCAATTAAATTAAGATCAAACTATATACTATTGAGTTATTTGAAGACATTTAGTTATTTTCACAATGTATACATGCTTACAGAATAATATTAATTATTCATTCAACTTTTGCATTTTGCGGAAAAAGTTTTAAAAAAATTTGATTTTTTTTAAATTTTACTTAAAATTTACTAAGTCACATGATAAATTAAATAGTATTGTTTCAATTTATATCTATTTTTTTGATAAAAAATAATTTTTTTTAAAACCTAAGTGCAATTTAATTATTAATAATTTGAAAAAAAAAATGTAAATAATCTCAAAAGCATCATTTGTCTCACCTTAAACAAAGACTAGATCAATTGAAAACATCTTCTCATTAGAAACTCTAGCAAATATTGTAACAATAAGTCTCTCATACTAATCATTTAGAAAACAATTATAAAACCTTATAAACAATCTATATTTCTTCATTTTTTTACAACCATTTAGACACGTATATAGTTTATAAAAACTTGGTAATAAAGGTCTATCCACATAATCAATATCATTAACTTCATTTGCTTGTAAAGTAACTTAGACAGTCAACTAATTGCGTTGTTTGAATTATATCTTAATAATAATTCAAAAATTTTGTCAAATTTAATGGACTATATGCATAATTTAATATAACTTAAGAATGTTAATTATAATTCTAAATGTTATGTTAATTTAACTTGTGCTTTTGAGTGTATTAATTTAAAGATGAGATTTAAATAAAGCAAATAAATCAGCATAAAAAGGCAAGAAACTTATCAGACAAGAATGAAGAACATTCTTAACAAAATCTGAAAAACGGAGAATGTTCTCCAATTTCAAGAATGATCATCACAACTCCCAAATCAATCAATCTCCACTAGTTAAAATAAGTTTTAGCCTCTGAATTTTACATCTATATCATCAACACTTGACAAGTAGGGATGAGAATAGGCTAGACCGTCCGTCAGAGGCCTATGGCCTGGTCTGACCTATTTAATAAAAAGGCTAGGCTTAGACTGTTTTTAAAGCCTATTTATTTAAATAGATCAGGCTCAGGCTTATAAAAAAGCCTATTAGGCCTGACAGGCCGACCTATATATATTTTATTATTTATTATTATTATATTAATATTATTATTTTCTATTTTAAACTTTATCAATTAGGCAATCACTCAGTGAGCATTCCATATTCGGTAGCCGTTCAATTAGTCAATCACTCAATAGTCGTTCAATATTTGTATAAGAGGTAATAATGAGTGTGTTTGTTTCAAAAAAAAAAAATCTATTATTTGACACAATTATTTTTTAGGGTTTAAAGGATGTTTGTTTCATATTTTTTTAAAATTTATTTTAAATAGGCTTTCAGGCCAGGCCAGACTTTTAAAAAGGTCAGGCCAGACCGAAAAAAATGCCTATGATAGGTCGTAGGCCGAAAATATAAATCGTAGGCCAGACTCCTGTCTTTCAAAGTCTGGCCTGACCTGACCTATTCTCACTCCTATTGACAAGGAACAAACTAAGATGATCAAATTCAAAGAAACTACTCAAATCACAAAGAGAAAATGTCATGAATCAAACAAGTTCAAGCAAGTCTGAACATTCTCCAGCTTGACTGTCAAGAGAGTTAAACAATCTTGAATTGTACAAGACGTCCAGATTGATCAGGAAAACATCAAGAATGATCAAGACTGAACCTCCATATTGATTATCAATCTCCAACATGTTAAACATCAATCTCCAAAATGATAACATCAATCTGCAAAAAGTTCTCATAAGTCTCCAGAATGATCAGATTTGTCTCCAGAATGATCATATCAATCTCTAGAATGATCATATTAGTGTCCAGAGTTATTAGACCAGTCTCCAGAATTATCAGATCAGTCTCCAAATTGATTATCAATCTCTAGGATGTTCAAGACTAAGTATCTAGATTGATCATCAATCTCCATAATTTTCAATAAACATTATGCAGCAAATCATCATCATTATTCAGCTTGTTTTGTGCGAATCAAAACACTATATTGAACTGATATTATCAATCATATATCTAAAGATTAAATGATCATTAAACAAGATCATAGTTTTCCAAGAATGAAGAAATCCAGACGAGTCAAACAAAACTCGAAAGTGTTCAAAAACTTGAATATTTTTTAATCATAAAATGTGGTCTTTGGTCAAATCTGACACATGATAGCATAACACTTCCAATGACTCTTTTTGGCTGTCCTAAAGCCTATAAAAAGAAGGTAAAACTCAAGGAAAAATTAGAGCTTCAAGTACTAAGAAAATTCATTACTCATTTCAATCATACTTGAATTTCTCTCACTCACATACATTGAATTAGTTCTGATTTTTCCCATTCGATTTTTAGAATCATTCTTGTGTATTTTTATGTCAAAGAATCAGAACTCAAACAAGTGTTGAGCTTTCTCTGATTCTAACAAAACAATCTCATCATTATTATAAAACTCGAACTATAAGAGTTTATTATAGTTTTGGTAGATTATAAGAAATCCTATCAAGTTTGATAGGTCACCTGATTAAACTCCTTTCTGAGTGGAAATGTTTTAACTTTGTAACAGATCAATGTTGATCTGAGCTAGGTGCTGTAAAAGCAAGAAAGTTCTTTGTTTTGAACACTTAGTGGAAAATCTCACAATTGTGAGGACTGTACGTAGCATGAGTTGGGTGAAACAAGATATATTCTTGTGTGATATCTCTTCCCTAATCTATTTACTTTCAGTCCGATTGATTATCAAGTTAAATACATAAATTGAATTACTGATTTTAACTAACAATAACGTTTTTCGTTTTCTGGTTAAAACCAAGAACGTAATCTGTTTTCTGGTTAAAACCAAAAACATTATCTGTTTTTTGTTTTCACAACCAATATCAATCTTGAGTTATTTTCTTAAGTTTTTAACATGAATTTTTAAAAGGGTAACTTTATAATTCAAACCCCCTTTTTTGATTGACATTGCTACTTCAAATTATTCATCTTTATATTGTATATATTTTCTCTTTTAGATTATCGTATCTTTTATTGATAATTACTTTAAAGATTTAGACATAGACTACGACTTCTAAAAAAAAACACTAACTATGGTGGCATGAATGATGCAATATTAATCAATTCGTTATGGTTTTTTTTATACATGTTAGTTGTTTCACTTTAGATCTTATGACTAAGATAATGATAATAATAATGAATTTTATTATGTTTTATTCGATCAACATGTTTTTGCATGAAAAATCTTATTCAACAATCATATCAAGAAGAGAGAAAAATTGTGACGAGAGTAGGGACAAATAATTGTTAGTAAAAGACATTTTTATAAAAAATAATCTTATTTTTTGTTATTCTACACAAATTTGAGGGATCATTGAGTAATAAGAGCAAGAGAATTGAGAAAGACAAAATATTTTTACTTTCTAGGGTTTTAATTACAGTACAAGCATAAAAAAAAGTTAATCTTTTTTGCTTTTTATATATATATATTCAACTATAAGGGTCTAATAATGAATAAATTTACAATATTAGACTTAGAATTTAAGAAGAAGAAAAACATTGAACCACTCAAACATTGTTATTTTTTTTACTATAATCCATCTGAAATGAGATATAAACAAAAATATTAGTTAAAATGTTGATATATTTAGTTAAAAATTTAGTATAGGTATGTCTATTTTTTATTTTTTTTTATTTTTGTTTATATTTCATTATAAAAGAAATATAATTTTTTACAATATATTTTATTTTATCATATTTTATTTTATACTATAAAAATTAATTTTTTTACTCTTGAAAATTAAGACTCTTCGTACGGTCGCACACCTTTGACAATGATATGGTGGGCTATTACCAACGAAATGTATGAATACATTGTTATTAATTTACATTTTATTCTATATGTTAGTTTTTGAGTTTTAATGTATTAAATTACATTTTGTTCTACATGTTAATTTTTTGAGTTTCGAAAAACTGTATGAATTAAGTCGTTGTCTTTAAATTGTGATACTCTCTAAATTGTGCAAGACAAATTATCAACCACAAATTTCTAAATACTAAAAGTAGCCCAATCTCAATCACCTGAACGACCGCGGCGACATATATATGGTAGTCAAGTTACGTAAATTCTCATCTCTTCACAAAATTAAGTATCCTTAAAACACACCTCAATTGACATGCATCCACCTTATAAACACTATTAATTCATATCAACTTAACTCTTATTATTCTCAAAATTATTTCCAATACTATCAATTATAAATGTAAGTCACTTATCGGTTTAAAATCAGTTTTTGTCCAATAGCTCGTCAAATTTTGTATTTAGAGTCATTGTAACATATGACGTAACTCTAAAAACATAAGCCCGTTCTCTTGATTTTTTTTATTTCTTTATAATGTAAATATTTAGCTCTAATATCAATACCGTTTCATCCTCATAAAAATATATACAACACGGTCTCGTGTAAACTTTTTTAGCTTCATGTAAAATATATTTATCTTTTTGGATATCTATAAATAGATTCTTTTTACTGTTTCTATTTCGGTGAGATGTAACCATTCACTAATACAGCTATTCAGTAAAATTTCTTGTGCAAAAGAACTATTCATTAAAACTTACAATTTACTTTATTATAATTAGAAATGTCAAACTCCATTAGCATTTAAATTGATGACTGAGAGTAATAATAATAACCAACATCTATAATATTCTAATGACCCATAATAGTTGTACAATGCATATTATAAAAAGATAAATATACCCATGTAATTTGTATATAAATAAATTCCTATATAAATATTATCGTGTAAAATATTTGTAAGTTTAAAAATTAAATAGTTTCAAATATACAAATACCTAATAAAGATGATTTAATGATACCAAAGAAAAAAATATCGTATTAATTGGTTGCTTTAAGTGTGCACGTGTTATGAGAATAACATTACTAGTTAAAAAAACTACCGCAAATGCTAAAATTCAAATTGGTTGTTATTAGTAGCCTAAAAATTCGTTACAAATCAAATACAATATTTGTGGTGGTTAAAAACGGTTACACAATGTTATTCTCACAACAGGTTTGACTGATTTAAAATGTACATTTGTGACGGCATATCCCGTCAAAATTCTTACCCATGCAACTTACTAACGTCAAAGGCCGCCACATATATCAAATAAAGCCATTGACCTTTGTGACCGACACAAATGCACTCTTTTTTCACTATATATCAATTCACCATTCTTCCTCTCATTTCTTACTTCTAACTTCTTTTTAAATTTTCTCTCGACTTTCTCCCTAAATTTTCTCTCTACAAATATTACTCTCCGGCTTTTCCTAAAAAATGTTTCTAACATTTTTTGCATCAGATTGATTTCTTATTTCTCTCTTGAGTTTCAGTAAGTATTTACTTTATGTTAATTTTTAATTCTAAGTTATTTATTTAACTATTTTTTCTTTTTGATAGTGGTGTTTGATTGCAGTAGCGTTGCTATTTGTTTGTAATTTTTAAGTCAGATATTACTCTACCCCGTGTTAGTATGTAATGCATTTTAAATATAAATTAGTATTTTATATATTTAGTATTAGGTCATTTTCATCCTCCCTCGGCTTACTCTAATCCACTTGTGTTCTTAACCAATCTTGTTCATTCAATAAGTGCGCTTGAGTCATTGGATTAATATTTAGGTCATTTTCGTCCTCCCTCACCTTATTCTAATCCATTTGTATTTTAACCAATCTTGTGCATCCAATAAGTGTTTTGTGTCACTATATTAATATTTAAGTCATTTTCGTCGTCCCTCGGCTTATTCTAATCCATTTGTGTTCTTAACCAATCTTGTGCATCCAATAAATATGTGGCATTGGATTAACATTTAGGTCATTTTCGTCATCATGTTCATTTGTGTTCTTAATCAATCTTGTACATTCAATAAGTGCGTTTGTGTCATTGGATTAATATTTAGGTCATTTTCGTCATCTTTTGACTTATTCTAATCTATTTTTGTTCTTAACCAATTTTGTGCATCCAATAAATGCATTTGTATTATTAGACTAACATTTAGGTGATTTAAAATAAATAAATAAATAAGATTTTTTTTAAAAATAAATTGTCACAACACATATTCTTTTAAAATATATTAAATCATACAAATCATAATTAAAATGAATTTAAATAAATAAATATCAAACATATTCTGAGACCATAAACAATGACAAACACATTAATTTAACCTTTTTTTTTCAAATTTTTTTATTTGAATCTTATAATCACATTGACGTGATTTTGATATGAATAGTTTTTCGTTTGATATTTTTTTCTTTTGTTAACTCTTCGATTTTGAAGTGAATAAGTTCTTAATAATTTAGATTTTGACAAAAAACAAGTAAAATTTAATTAAAAAATTATATTTATAATTTAAATTTACATTCTTCCCAAAAAATTGTCCTTTCTAAATTTTACTAACCACTTTAACTAAAAAAATTATATTTGATAGCAAATAAGTAATATTTAACAAAACAATTTTTTAATAATTAATAATTAACATATGTATTAATATTGGTCTAGCTCTTAATATATATATATATATA
>NC_021162.2:49578121-49598812 GCF_000331145.2 Cicer arietinum | reverse complement strand
TATATATATATATATATATATATATATATATATATTTATCCAATTACTTTTAGTTATATTTTAAAATAAGAAAAATAATATTTTCAAAGTATATTCATCAATTGATAATTTAGTAAATAACACAGCTTATGTTTTAAAATGTTATCATTGAATTTTATTTAAATTTATAAAACACTAAGGAGAAAAGACTGAAATACTAAATTGAGATGTATCTTTGGAGAAAACTAAAGAAGCTCTTTTCAACATGGTAAATTGTAAGTCGTCTTTTTCACGAGTTAATAGAGTCTATTTAGTCAACCCATTCTTAAGATGGTCCATAATTGCTTCTAGGATCGTACTAAAATTAGAGAGATCAATCAAATTCTAATTACTCTCATTCATAAGATAGATGAACCTAGACGGGGTTAATCAACTTAAACATACAACATTTTGTAGTATGATCTATAAAATTAATTTTAAAATCACTGTTCAGAGACTCAAGAGTATTATGCCTCATGTGTTATCCCATAATCAAAATAGTTTTATTCTAAGACGATATAGTTGTGATAACATTTTGGTGCTCCAAGAAACTATTCATACACACTCTCATCTTTATGGTAGTAAATGTTTCATGATTCTCAAGCTTGATCTCAAAAAAGCTAATGACATACTTGAATGATAATTTATCATGACATCATTTGATATGTTAGGATTGTCTTTGATGCTAAAGAATATTATTCGGCATTGTCTTGCACATGAATCTATGACTATCAATTGGAATAGCTCTCAAACCAATCCCTTTAGTACTTTTATAGGGCTTAGACAAGGTGACCTCATCTCCCCTTATCTCTTTATGCTAGCTCTAGAGAGAATGAGCCACAAAATTAAAGATTCGGTTATAGACGGTCAATGGAAGCCTCTTCATTTTGGTAAGGGTGGGGGACCTACCTCTCACACATATCCCTCGCACATATAATATTTTGGTTGATGAGGCTGATATCAACTCATTTAATCCATTTTGGCAGACTTCTATCACAGTTCTAGCCAAAAGATCAACATGCAAAAATTCAAGGTTTTTTTTGTTCTCTAAACATATGTCAACTAGGGAAGCAACTTCTTTAAGTCAAAGTCTGAGGATTGACCTAACCACAAACCTTGGTGTTCCTCTAATCCATCAACCAGTCTCAAAAGATTCTTCTTCTTTATGTTGGATAGAATGAGATCTAAACTCACAAATTAGATAATTAACTCTTTTTCATTTGCAGGTAGAGTCACTCTTCCTCAATCATCTCTATCCAGCATTCCTACTTATGTGGTGCAAACCGTGTTAATTCTTAGTTCTATTTGTGACAAAGTTGAGACAAATGTCGCAACTTCATCTGAGGTAATACAATTGAACATAGAACCTGTCATTTGATCTCTTGGGAAACAATTTGCAAGTCAAAGCAAGAAGGTGGACTTGGCTTCAAGAATCTAAAAGTCCTTAATCAAGCATATATGATCAAACTTGTCCGGAAACTGGTTTTGAACATAGACAAATTATAGGTTCAACTATCTCAAGCCAAGTATAATTGTGGTATTATGAACACCCCTTTTATCCAACAACACAACATTGCTTCTAATACTTTGAGAAATATTTGTAAAGTGTGGCTCAATACCGAAAAAGTAATGTGTAATGGATTATTTGTGATGGTTATTCTACAAAATTTTAGAAGGATCACTAGATACCAAGTTATGGAAAGTTTGTTGACTCAACACCTCAAGTCATTCCACCTGGGGAAATTAAGTACTTTGTATTGAGCTATACCAGTTGTACAAATTGGAATTGGAGTAAACTAAAAAAATTATGTCTGAGTCAATCTATGAGAAAATTCGACCCTTGAAGTTTTCAATCGATACTTCTTTAGATTTCTCCACATGGCTGCCAGCCATTGACAGCCAATTTACTCTCAAGTAAGCCTATAATAATATCACAAACCATGAGACCATTGCTGACTTAATAATATTGTACAAAGAGATTTGGAACTAGCATAACTCTACTAGAGTTAGGATGACGTTGTGGAAGATGACACAAGAAACTCTTGATAAATGTTAAGATATGTCATATATGCAATGTCCTCAAAGAACTCTGTCAGCACGCTGTGAGGGATTGTGAAGATCTCCAACTATTTTAGAATAGAGTTATTAAGTTAAATTTTGGAGTAAATTCTATAGCCTTGGTACTTGTGATTGGCTTGAATCGAATCTTACTCACAAAAACATTGGAAACTTTCTTTGGGCATGAAAAATATTATTTGATGTAGTGGTTAATGAACTCTAAAAAGATTAAAATTCTTTGGTTTTTTTTTTCTTCTGAAAGTACAAAGATCGAGACTGGTTTATGGCATTACATATTCATAACTCTTTTGAATTAAACCCTTTATGGGAGTTATGAAGATAAATAACTGAATTGTTATTTGAAATTAAGTTAAGTAACCGCATAAAATATTTTACCTATTTTGGTATATCAAAGAAATATAAAGAAATGTTTTTTTTTAATACAAAAAAATGCTTTACCATAAAGTTATTTCATTTAATTTTTCTTTTCAATTTTGTATATCTTACACTAAAAGAATCAACCATGGTATATGCTTTAACCATTTCATTGAGGCAACATTTAAAAATCATATTTATTCTAAATGTGTATCATTTCAAATTTGAAACATTTATAAATAAAATAAAATAAACACATTTATTGGTTTAAACAAATAATATTTTATTCAAAATTAATATTAAATAATAAAATCACGTCATATATAAAAAGAATATTTGATGTTGAAATAATTATATTTACCGTAAAAAGACTTACATTTATTGTAGAAAAGTTTAAAAAACATAATCTTGTAGAATGCCACGTTGACAGAATTAAGCTTAAAATAATCTTAGTATAAACTAGATTATTTTTAATGAATGATATTCTTAATTTTTGTTGTAGTTAATATAATATTTTTTTAAAATAAAAAAATTGAAACCATGAACCTTTCTTTTACAATTTCGTAAAATAATATTCCTTCCGGATTCTGTTCAAGCAAATACCCGACCCGAATAGTTACCGGTTTATACTTTTTATCCCGGATATGCCAAGCATCTGCATAACAGATTAGTTTTTGAAACTCATCTGCAATAACAGATTCGTCAAAAATAATAATGAAGACACGGTGAAATAACCACTAATCACTTTTCCACGAATATTCTCCACCATATTCCCACACTTTCATTTCCCTTCAAAACCACCACCATTCTCTCTCCCATAACACAATCTCTCACCATTTCTTTATTGTTCCTCTTTTCAAAATTCTCCTTATCATGCCAATTATCTCTAGAAACAAACGTCTCACTGGAATCTTCGACCAAGATGCCAGAGCTCGACTCACCGTCACCAATAGCCAGAAACTCACATCCTTTAACACCGGAAGTGTTTATTCCAGCGATAGCGACGGCGACTCCCTCTCCCTATCTGACCTCGTGCATAGCTTCCTCGAAGAACATACCAACGGTAATAATGATGACTCGGCACCTAACGAGTTGGACTCGGACCGAGTCGACTCATTCGCCGACTCGTCTGATTTGAAACGTTTAAACGCTGTGTTCATGAAAAATGCTGACTGTTACAGGAACATGCTTCTCGAGCACGTTACGGAGGCTTCCGAAAACTTCTCGTTTTTGAAAGAGCAAAACGTTTCGATTTTCCGGCAAAGCGTGGCGGCGTTTCTGAGAGAGAAAGGACACGACGCGGCGGTTTGCGTAACCGCGTGGGACATTTCCTCCGTCGGCGGTGCAACCGCCAGTAACCACGAGTTTATTGACGTGGTGAAAATTGGATCCGCCACGTGGCGGTATTTTGTGGACCTCGAATTTCGTGCTCAATTCGAGATTGCTAGACCGACGCCGCAGTTCTCGGAGGTTTTGAGCTCCGTTCCCGATGTTTTCGTCGGAGGTGAGAAGGAGCTGAAACGCACCGTTTTGATTGTGTGCGATGCGGCAAAGAAGTGCTTTAGGAGTAGAGCGCTTTCGATTCCACCGTGGAGAAAAAACCGGTTCATGCAGAATAAGTGGTTCGCGCCGTGTAGACGAACCGTTTATACGGTTCAGGGAAAACCGGTGAGAGTAACGGCAGTGAACGGTGTTAGTTGTAGGTTGCTGGGTTTTGATGACGTGGTTAAGGAAACTAGACGGGGTGGTTCCATTACTGTTCGTACGAGATGATGGGAATCATGAGTTTTTTTTACCGAATTATAATTCTGATTTGTTATTATATTAAAAAAAAAACATTAGAATTTTGCAATCTTGTTTAATGAGATTAGACCCTTTTTAACACATGATTTTTTTTTAGCAACTTTAACATATGATTTTTGAATTTGTAATAAAACCTTCAACAACCTTCAACATGTTAGTGAAATGAAAATATTTTTAATAGAAAATTCACAATTTATTTGATATTTAATGTCAATTATAATGGAGCATTTATAAGTATAAATAGATAGCTTTAAATAAATTTTTTAAGAGTCTCCTAATTAATATCTACACATTTTTCTATAATTAAAATACTTTTAGATTTTTACATATAAATTTTACATGGTTTTAGAATTATCTAATTTCAAATTAGTAATAATATTGTTTCTTCTTAATTTAAAATTTTCTTCTTCATTTCAAGTCTTGCTCTTAGCCTTTAAAAGTCTTCAAATTTTAACGGCTTTATAAAAATGTTTGCAACTTGATCTTGAGTCTTCACATATTTAAGCTCAACTTCTTTCTTGACAATGCATTCTCTAATGAAATGGTACCTTGTGTCTATGTGCTTGTTGCGATCATGAAACATTAGATTTTTTGTAAGTGTTTGGGCAAACTTGTTGTCTATACAAATATCAATCGCTTCTTTTTGTGACATATGAAGTTCCTTCAATAATGTCCTTAGTCAAATGGCATGACAAATACAAGATGTTTTTGCTACATACTCTGACTCACATATTGAAAGTGTGACAATATGTTATTTCTTTGAGCTCCACGAAAAAACACAGTCCCCATGAAAATTATAAAGTTACTAATACTCTTTCTATCCAAAGAGTTTAAAATCATTAGAAGAAGAGTAAGATAATCCATAATCAAGCGTATCTTTAAGGTAGCGGAGTATCTGCCTATAGAATATCAAACCTTGTACATGTTAAGTATCTTAGGCTTCCAACGAGACTTTTGAAAAAAGAAGGGTCCCTTCTTTTGTCCATCTTCAAACTTTGGCAACTTCAATTCGCTCTCCATTGGTGTATTCACCGAATTGTAATCAAACATTTTAAATTTCTTCAAAACTTTCTTTGCATAGTTTCTTGAGAAATAAATATACTTTATTCCAATTGCTTAACTTTCAGGCCTAAGTAGTATGACATGAGCTCAATATCAGTCATCTCGAACTCAAGCGCCATGGCATTTTTGAACTCTTCAAATAAACTTAGATTGTTCCTAGTGAATATAAGATCATCCACATAGAGACAAGCAATCAAAATATCTTCATCATACAAACTATAACATAAAGAGCATATTCATTAAGACAACGAGAAAATCCATTGTCTTGGAAGTATTTGTCAATGCGACTATTTCATGCTCTTGGTGCTTGCTTTAATCCATACAATGCTCTCCTAAATCTCAGAACTTTATCTTCATGTCCTTTAACCGCGTACGCCATTGACTGCTCAACATAGACCTCTTATTCAAGGTAGCCATTTAGAAATTCCGATTTTACATCAAGTTGATAAAGTTTCCATTTATTTTGACCTAATACAGAGATTAGCAAACGAATAGTGTCTATGCGAGCAAGTGGTGCAAAAATTTCTTTATAGTCAACTCTATGTTTTTGTTTGTAGTTTGACAACAAGTATTGCTTGGTATTTTTCAATCTCTCCATTAGAATTCTTTTTAGCCTTGTACACCCATTTAACTCCAATTTCTTCATGGCCTTTTCGAAGACCTGCTAATTTCTAAGTGTTGTTCTTCACAATTGATTTGATCTCCTCATCTATGGCTTGTCTCCACCTTTTATCTTTCACTGCTTCGCCATAATTTAATGGCTCACTATCCACCAAGAGATAATACAACTGTTCAAGGTCAAGATTAATTTTAGTTGACCTTTCATAAATGTCTTCTATATCTTTCATCTTACTTGGTCTTTCACTTGAACTTTCATCTAGAGAAGTAGGTGAAGGACGAGGTGAAGAAGGTGGAGTTGCATCTTGAACTGGTGTTGTGGCCTTTTGATCTTCAAAAAATGGAAGGAAATTAAAGTTTGTTTCTTCTTGACCCTCCCAATTCCATGTAACATCTTCATCAAATTCAACATCACAATTCACCACTACCTTATTGTTGCAAGGGTTGTACCACTTGTAACCTTTAGAACGCGGATCATAGACAAAAAAGATATGTTTGATGCTTCGATCATTAAGTTTTTATCTTTCTTGTTGTGGCACATGTGCATATGCTATGCTCTAAAAGACACACAAATGATTAACACTAGGCATCATTCCATTCCATGCTTCTAGAGGGGTTTGGTCTTTGACATTTGAAGTCGGAGATCGTTTTGCCAAACAGACCGCTCAAGAAACTACTTCATTTTTCCATGTTCAAAATAGTTATATTCTTTCTCTCGACTACTCCATGTTGTTGCTGAGAACTTGGAACTGTCAACAGATGGAGAATTCTATGAGTTGCACATAATTCATTAAACTCATTCGAAGTGAATTCACCTCCCCATTTAGATCTCAAAGTTTTGATTTCATGTCCGCTCTCTTTTTCTACAAGAGCTTTGAAGTTCTTGAAAGCAACAAAAACTTCTGATTTTTACTTTAAGAAATAAATCCAAATTTTTCTACTCAAATCATCAATAAAGAGAATAAAATATTTACTCTTACCAAATGAAGATTGATTGATTGACCCATACTAGTTGGTATTCCCAAGTTGTAGTGGCTTAGTTGCTCTTGATGTGGCTTCTTTAGGGAAACTTTTTCTACCTTGCTTGACAAGAAGACAACATTCACACAATTGATTTGGATGATTGATTGGATGCATTCTTTTCACCATATTCTTTTCTCTTGTACTTTTAAGTGCATCAAAGTTCAAGTAGCCATACCTCATATGCCAACGCCATGCTTTATCTTGGACACTCATCTTCAAACATTTTGCTTCAATATTCTTAGGTTCAAAATAAACATTCTATTTTTCGACATAAAAACCTTAGTGATTAAACTGTTATTTTGATCTCTAAGCCAAATATGTTTATTTTCATGAGAATTTCATATTCTTTTTCAAGAAGTTGGCCCAAACTCAAAATATTACTCTAAAATTTAAGCACATAATATACATCACTAATCAACTTATGGCTCTCATTTTATAAGAGATTAGAATCATACATTTTCCTTCAATTTTCACTTTCGATGAGTCTCCAAAGGAAACATTTCCATTCATTTTTTCATTAAGCTCCACAAATACCTCTTTGCATCCACACATATGGTTACTTGCACCATTGTCCAAGTATCATGAACTATTAACATCTCTTTCTTATTCCTTGAGTAATAGCAACAAAGTTGGTTCTTTATCTTTGTCAACAAGATTAGCCTCTTCTTCCTCTTGATTAGGAGCATTACGACATTCACAAGAAAAATGACCAAATTCATGATAATAATAACATTCAACTTTAGATTTGTCATACCTCTTTTCACTTTGATAATAGCCACAACCTCTTCCTCTTCCACGAATCCTTGGTGATGAGTGACTTATTTCTTCGTATTTTGATTTGTCATTGATACCTCTTCCTCCTTGGCCATGGCCACGTCCTCTTCCTCTTCCTTGTTCCCACGTCTGTTTTGACTATTGAATCCTCTATCATCCTTTAACGAAGCTTTGATCTTGAGAACTTGCTCTAATGACTCCTATTGTCTTTTCTTCATTCTTTCTTCTCAAGCTTGCAATGAACCTTCTAATTCCTCAATTGACATTCAGTCAAGATCTTTTGATTTCTCAATAACACACACCATATAATCAAATTTATGAGTCAAGGAAAGAAGAATTTTCTCCACTATATGAACATATTATATCTTGTCTCAATATCTCTTTATTTGATTAACAATTGTCTTCACCCTTGAGCAATAATATGAAATTGATTCGGAATCCTTCATCTTCATAGCTTCGAAATCTCCCCTTAGAGATTGAAGTCTTATCTTCTTCACTTTGTCAATGCCTTGGAGTGATTTCTCAAAAATCATCCAAGCTTCCTTTGAATTCATAGCACCGACAACCTTCTTAAATATATAATCATCAAAACATTGATGAATGAGAGTAAAGGATTGTTGATCATTCTACCTTGTCTTTGCCAAAACCTCATTCCCAACTTGAGACAATCGCTCTTCATCTTGTGGCTCATCATAGCCTTTTTCAACAATCACCCATACACCTTGAGAGCCAAGCAATGATTTCATGCAAATGCGCCATTTTTCATAATTCTCTTGTGCTAGAAGAGGAAAGTGGAAAATAGTGTAAGCACGAGTCGCCATTTCTCAACTCTCACAATCAAGCTCTGATACCACTATGTTAGAGAAAGGAAAGCATTTTTAATAGAAAATTCACAATTTGCTTGATACTTTATGTCAATTACAATGAGGTATTTATAGGTACAAATAGATAACTCTAGACACATTTCTAGGAGCTTCCTAATTAATATCCACTTATAGAAACTTTCCACATTTTTCTATAATCAAAACACTTCTAGATTATTATATAGAAATTCTACATGGTTTTCAAATTAGTAATAAAAGTTAATGTGTCTTAATGTTATCTATGGGGTAAATATTGCGTCTTAATGTTATCTTTTAATTGGATATAATTGAGGTTATGGAAATTAGTGTTTTTCTCAATAAATGAAAATTAATTTGTTATTTAGTTTAGATCATATCCTCATCCCTAAAGCGGTCAAATGGGTCAGTCTAGCTCAAAAGGTCCGGTCACATTAAATAGTTAGTTAGATTCGACCCACTTTTTTATTGATCTATAATTTATTGAATTTCAACAATTATTAAAAAAATTGTGAACTTGGAATCAACATAAACATATTAAACAACCAATCACATCAATTAAGGTGGTCTCCTCCCCCTAAGGATTGTCTAAAACTAACGAGGATGTTCACCTTTCAAGTGATGGTTGTTGGGGCTTAGGCATGGTAATTAGAGATGAGCAAGGTATATTTGTGAAGTAACAATGTCAATTATAAGGAATGGGGTTTGAATTATAATCGCCTCTTTTAAAAAATTCATGTTAAAAACTAAAATGTTTAGCTCAAGATTGATTTTGGTTACAAACGAAGAACATCCTTGGTTAGTGGAAAGAAAACAATAATATTAACTTATCAATATAAAAACTGATTATAAGACAAAAGTAAATAGATAGAAGGAAAAAGAGATCACACAAAAGTAAACAGGGTTACGTCTAGTCCTCACAATTGTGAGATTTTCCACTAAGTGCTCAAAGCAAAAACATTCTTGGTTTTCACACAGCTTTCATAAATCAATCTGGATCTATTACAAATTTCCACCTTTCTACCTAGAAAGGATTTCCACATGTTACTTAACACTATTTCAGAAAGGATTTTACAAGCTACCTTTTAAATCATAAAATGATTTTTACAAACTACTCAAGCTATGTCAACAATATAGCCTTGAGTTACAAAGTAATGATTTTTGAGATTAATACAATCTAAGTATGCTCAACTCGTGCTTAATAATAAATTCTAGATTTTAGAACTCATTGAGTAATGATTCAAATATCACACTAAGAACAAAATGGAATGATTGAGAAGCTCAAGAAGATTCGAGTATGATTGAATGGGTGATGTTTTGCTTGGCACTTTGAGCTCTGATATGTTCTTCGTCATGAGGTTTATTTATAGGCTTCAAGGGAGCGTATGACAGCTCATTTGGCCGTTGGAAATAGTCCAACTATCATGAGTAAGTGAATGGATAAGATTAGCCATAAAGCAAGAATGTTCTTGTAAACCAAGAACGATATTTGAATTTGTCTTTAGATGAGTTAACATATGTTCTGATCTTGACAGTTGTCTAAAGTGATCTCATGCCTTCAATCACGTGTGCATGTCTGTTTGAAAGTACAACAAAAGTGTCCTTTCCAGTTTGTTAGTTTATACTTGCACTTGCTTAACTGGGAGAATAATCTTGCTTTTTGTATTTTGTGAAGCAAAGTGTTTTGCCTTCAAATTCGGGAGTAATTATTGCTTAGATTGATCCTTGTATATTTCTAATGAAATATGGAATGGATTACAATTCTTGGATCTAAAATTTTATATATGAATCTGATCATTCTTGTTAATCTGCAGATGTGGAGAACGTTCTTTGTTTTCCAGAAATCTGTCAATAACATTCTTCGTTTCACTGATTTAGCTCTCTTTATTTTAATAAGATCTACTTTGTAATGCTTGGTACTTATCTTGTTTAACACACTCAAATACACATGTTAAATACTGAAACACTTAGAATCATAGTTAGATGTCTTAATTAACCTCTTGTTTAATTATCATTAAAACATTAATTTGGGATTTTGTCTCAACAATCTCCCTCTTTTTTATGATGATAAACATGTTAATTCAGATTTTAATTGTGATTCTAATAATTATTATAGGGAGCTTTTTAGTGAAAAACTCCTCTTCATTATGTGCTAATAATTTGAACCAAATAATAATTTTTCATTGATATAACAATAAAGTTATGATCATACAAGTGGTTCAAAAACAAAAAAATATAGAAGTAGTCATACAAAAAGAAACTTCTGATCTTACTTAAAAACTAAATAACTTCGCCCTCTTTGTCATGACAAAAAGGAATAGGAGAGTAATCTAAAACTAAATCAGAAAGACAACGAAAGGGAAGACCCCTCAAATGATGGAGACAGGGACAACTGAGGTATGTCTGGAAAAGTTGGAGGAGGATTAGGCATGGGAGGCTCAAGTTCGAGCTTAGGAGCAAGCTGGGTAGCAATCCAGTCCTGCAAAAGAGCTTGCTATTTGTCCTTATGTGTTTTCCTACCCATGATAGTCTAAAGAGCATCAAACTTTTTGGGGATTTCCTTCTATGTCTTTGATGTTTCCCTTTCCATTTTGGTCCTTTTAAATGGATGTTGATCATCTTCAATATGAGTGGATAAAGGTGTATTGGGAGATGGTTCGACAGTGGTACAGAAATGTGGACAAGATGGAAAATGAGGTATTAACGTGAGGAAGAGAATTTGAGTGGAATAATGAGGCATAGATGGGCCAGCTATGTCTGAATCAGGAAAAAACCATACATTGGCTTATTCCAAAGATGGAGGAAGTTGTTTTGGTGGTGACACAAATGTTGGTGATATCAAGGAGTTGTGTTGTAGTTGAAGTGGATGGCATTTGTTGCTTTGAGAAGATGGACTAGTGAGCGATTGAAATTCAGAAACTGTAAGGGAAACCATATCGAGGAGGGGATTCAAATTTTTTGGAATTGTAGGAGATGAAGAACATTCTTAAGCATGCTGGTGAGGGAAATAACGTTCTTGATGTGAGGATTGCTCAACATTGGTGTTGATAGTAGAGGTGAATGCATACATTTTCCTTTTAGTGGTAGACGGATTGAAAGTAGTTTTTGGTGAGGGTGGGATGGTGGGAATTTGTTTCATGTGTGAAATGTTCTTTGAGGATAATTTTGATATCTTAATGTTAGAAGATTCAGTCAACAACGGGATATGAAAATGTCTAAATTTTTTAGAGAAAATCATACCATATGGAACGATGTTTCTTTTGTAATCCTTGTTGATTGCAGCAATCATGTGTTGAATTATCAGGTAAGGTAGATTCAACTTCTTGTAATGAAGAAGATGATAAATGACTAGTGCGTCATTATTAAAAACAAATTCGTGTGTGCCATAATGGGGAAGGATGGAATGCTGACCGATACTATTAAAAAAAATTGGAAGGGGTTTAAGGTCAGCTGAGAAAATTTTTATAGACCCATCAATGAACAACTCTTGAAACACTTCTTTTTTGGTAGTGTTTAAGGCTGTTGGTCCTTCATATGGCAGTTGAAGAATATCAACAAGAGTCAAATGATCCAAACAAATTTCAATACCCTTCAATATTGACACAATGAGGGATTTATATCCAAATGCTTCGGCTTTGCAGTAAAACGCTCGAATGACATTAGGATAATAACAGTTAGATATTTTTAGAAAATCAGTCCATCCAAGGACATCAGTGTGTTGTTGAATGGAGATTCCTTTAATTTTGTAGGTTTTCAAAGATAAAAACCCGACCAATGCCAATAAGTCGTTGAGCCCATTTCTTAGTATAGAGTTTTTTAAGTTTTGAAGGAATCGAGGGAGGAATGCGGATTTTGGAAGAAGAAGGTTTGGTTGAGGATTTTATGGTTGCTAGTTTGGAATTTTTTGTTGGTTATGGGTTTGGAGTTTTGAGTGGAGAACGTTCTTGGGTTGGCGGTTTGGACGAAGAACATTCTGGGTTTGAAGTTTTCTTTGTTGATTTTTTAGGGTTTTTATTTTCTTAGAGGCTAGATACTGAGAAAGTGTTGAAGACGAGTTGGACTTAGGAATCGTTGTTTTAGTTTTAGAGGGAGTGGTTTTGGATGAAGTCACTATTGAAAATGAGATTTTTGAAGTTTTGGGGATTGTGAAGGTTTGGAGGGTTGTGATGGAGGAGCAGATATTGATTTGGGAATCAATGGTGGTAGTGAGGGTTCAGACTCATCATCAGAAATTGTATAAATCGTTGTGTCTATATTTTTGGATTTTTGAGGTGTCAATATCTGCCAAGACTCGCATTGATCTTCTCTTGGAAAATGAAGTGCTTGAACTAGGGTTGAAGGAAAAAGACATTGATATAATGGAGGAAGAATGGTGGCAAGAGGCGCTAGTGCGATAGGTTGGGGACTTGACTCTGGGACGAAGACATGTAGTTAGAGAATGTTCTATCTGAAGACGAATATGGAGGTGTTCGTCTTGGTGGAGGTGATGGTGAAGAAGATGATGATGGTGTTGGTGAGCTAGGGTTCTTGCATGTTGCTGCATCGGTACGAGCCATTTTTGAAAAAAAAATGAGAGTTGAGGCTAGAGGGGACAATGAGATGTACTTTTTCAGAAAAAAAAGGATGAAGTTGTTGTTTAGTGGAGAAAGATGAACGATTTTGAGTTTTTGCAGTTGGTTTGTGAGTGGAGAGAGTGCCATGAGTGTGAGTTGATTGATTGGTCATTCTTTTATTGGGAAGGAGGAAAGTGAATATGATGTGGTAGGACAAGCATGGGTAGTCGTTACCTTTTGTAAAGTAGCAGACGTTTCAGTTTCAATTTTTTTTTTTTCATGATGAAAACGAAGAATGTTCTTGAGTTGTTTGTTGCAAACAAGCTCAAAACGGAGAATGTTATCCGTTATGACTAGAATGTTCTGGTTTTAATTTTAACGATTTTAAGTGGAATTTCTAATGATTTTTAATCGTTCTTTGAAAGAATTAAAGCTTTCTTCAACAAAAGGCTTTGTAAAAATGTCAGCTAACTGATTCTTTGTATCAACAAAGATTAATTCAATTTCTTTTTTATTCACATGATCCCTAATAAAATGATGTTTTATTTCAATATATTTGGATCTTGAATGCTGAATAGGGTTTCTAGATAGATTCATGACACTGGTATTATCACAATAGATTGGAATATGAGAATATTTTACTGAAAGTCTTCAAGTTGATTTTTGATCCATAAGATTTGGGAGCAACAATTTGTTGTTGAGACATATTCAACTTCAGTGGTTGACAGGGCAATTGTGTTTTGCTTTCTATATGACCAGTTTATCGATGCTTCTCCTAGGAACTGATATGAACCACCTGTGCTCTTTCTTTCGATCTTATCACCGGCATAATCGGCAACACAATAAGCTACAAAATCAAAATAAGAACCTTTGCTATACCAAATACCAAGATCAATATTACCAATAAGATAACGAAAAATTCTTTTTCTCAACAGTTAAGTGAGATTCTTTTGGTGATGATTGAAACCAAGCACATAATCCTACTATGAAAACAATGTCAGGCCTACTTGCAGTTAAATATAGTAATGAACCAATCATACCCTTGTATTCTTTTTTAGAAATTGATTGTCGATTTTCATATTTGTATAATAAAGATGATGGATGCATGGGAGTAGTCATAATTTTGGTTTCACTCATTTTATATTTTGTTAAAATATCCTTTATATATTTTTCTTGACATATTAAAATTCCATCTTTATGTTGCTTTATTTGTAAACCAAGAAAATATCTTATTTCTCTCATCATGCTCATTTCAAATTCACTTTGCATGAGATTTGAAAAATACTCACACATTTTTTCATTTGTTGATCCAAAAATACTATCATCAACATACACTTAACAATGATTATATCATTCTTATTTGTTTTCTTAAAAAGTGTTGTGTCAATATTTCCTCAGGAAAACCCATTTTTTATCAAACAAGAACTTAATCTTTCATACCAAGCTCTAGGAGCTTTCTTTAAACCATATAAGGCTTTGTTGAGTTTGAAAGCACGATTTGATTTCTTTTGATCTTCAAAATCAGGAGATTGACGAACATAAACTTGTTCAATTAAAAAGCCATTTAAAAATGCACTTACATTTATAAGATGCATATGCAAGAATAATTCGTATGACTTCTAATCTTGCAATTGGAGCAAATGTTTTATCATAGTCTATTCCTTCTTGTTGATTATAACGTGAGCAACTAACCTTGCTTGGTTTCTCACAACCTTTCCTTCTTCATCTAGTTTGTTTCTGAAGACCCATCGTGTTTCAGTTATTGTTTGATCTAGTGGATTTGGGATAATAGTCCAAACTTCATTCTTCTTAAATTGAAAAGGTTAATCTTTCTTGCATCAATCCAAGATTGATCAACTATAGCCTCTTTGATAGATTTGGGTTCCATTTGGGATATCATCGTCATGTTGTTGTTTACTTCATCTTTAAATGACATTCTTGTTCTAATGTCATCAGATGTATCTCCAAAGATTTGATTATGAGTAAGATCACCTATTAGTTTCCAACTTCTAAGAGGAGTTTGAAATGGAGATTGTTTATCAATCTCATTTTCTTGGGGAACAATCTGATGTGACTGTCCAGATTGTTCTTCCTCATCATCTTTCTTTTTTAAATCAAGATCATCAAACTCATCAAATAATATGTGCATACTTATTTCAACAATTTTGGTTTTCAAATTAAAGATGCGATATCCCTTAGATTATGTTGATTATCCTAAAAATATAGCTTTGTTCGATTTTGCATCAAATTTTCCTATGTTATCTTTGTAATTTAAGATATAGCAATAACAACCAAAGATGTAAAAATATAAAATGTTTGGTTTCCTACTTTTTTATATCTCATAGGGTGTTTTGTTTATGATTTTTCTAATGGAAGTAAGATTCAAAATGTAGCCAGAAGTGTTCATAGCTTTTGTTCAGAAATACTTTTTAACATTTGATTCTCCTATAATTGTTCTTGCCATCTCTTGTAATGTTCTATTTTTTCTTTAAACAACTCCATTTTGTTGAGGAGTTATTGCACAAGATAGATTATGAGAGATGTTGAGTTAATCAAAAAATGTTTTAAATGATGCGTTTATGAATTCACCTCCATGATCAGTTCTTACAGCGATTATATTGGATTCCTTTTCATTTTGAATCTTTTTACAAAAGTTTTTGAAGGCATCAAATGCATCGTCCTTTTGTTTTAAAAATAATACCCATGTGTATCTAGAAAAATCATCAATAATAACAAATCCATATTTCATACCTCCTAGACTAGTGGTTTTGATGGGACCAAAAAGATCAATGTGAAGTAGTTCAAGAGGTTTCTTAGTTGATATAAATTATTTTGAGTGAAAACTACTCTTAACTTGTTTTCCTATTGCACAAGCATCACATATTTTGTGTTTATCAAAGTTTATTTTAGGAAGTCCTCTAACAAGATCTAATTTTAATAAATTATTTGAAATTGATTTCATACTCACATGTCCGATTCTCTTATGACATATCCATTTATCTTTGTTAATGGACATGAGACAACATTCAACTAGTAATTCTTCAATATATAAAAGATATAGATTTTTCTTTCTAAATGTAGAAAATAAAATTTCACATGAATTTTCCATTCTCACTTCACATATGTTTGGTTTGAAAATAACTTCAAAGTCATTATCACTGAGTTGACTAATGCTTAGAAGGTTATGTTTCAACCCTTCAACATATTGAACATCATTGATTTTTCCATGATTTAATTTACCTATAGTACATTTGCCTTTGAGTTTTGCTTGATCATTGTTCCCAAATGTTACGGACCCTCCATCCTTTTTGATAAAGGACATGAAGCAATTTTTATCACCTGTCATATGTCTTGAATAACCACTGTCCAAGAACCATTACTTTTTTTTTGACATCTTGAAATCTATCGTGCATGATTTGTTACATTAACTTTAGGTACCCACATGGTCTTGGGTCCTCGAGAGTTTGTTTTAAATTTTGATTCCTTTTTAATATAGCATGTTGACTCATAGTGGCCAAACCAAACTTAGAACAAGAGGAATATCTAGTGGTTTGTTTTGAAAAAGGTTTAGAAAGCTGAGTTGTAACTGGTTTTGGTAAAATTCAAGAACATTCTCCTTTGTTACTTTCGTTAGAGAATGTTCTCCTTTTTTCAGATTTTGAATTTTTTTTGTTTTTGCTCCAAAACGTTCTTCTTTTCTGAAGAACTTTTTTTTCTTAATTTTTTCATCTCTTTTCTTAAAATAGTATGGAAATTCCAGATGTCCAATCTTGCTGCAATATGAACATTTGATTTTGCATTTACTTTATTTTCTTTCAAGAACAAAAGTTTTCATACATTTTGATTTTTTGAGTTTTACCAAAATGAAAACCAGCTTTATTAAAAATTCCTATTTGAGATCCCATGATTTTTTGAAAGGTTTAAATAGCTCTAATGAAATTTGACAAGTCATTTTTAAGAAGTTCAACTTCAGTTTTAAGGAGAACATGCTCCTTTTGAGATGCATAACGTTCTTGGCTTTCAGTTTTAAAATCTTTGAGTTGAGATTCTTTCAGATTTTGAATGATCTCTTTAATTTTATCATTATAGCCTGAGTTTTGTCTTTCTCTTCTTTTTCCTTGTGAAATTTTTCTTTAAAGGAACTACACTTTTGAACAAGAAAGTTCGAATCATTTAGCAAGTTATCAAATTCTTTTTTCATTTGTTCACACAAATGACAAGGTTCATAATTTGTTACCTCTATATCTTTAGTGTTTGCAATCAACCATAGGTTGACTTCTTTAGGTTCATTTGTTTATGATTCATCAGAATCATCCCAGGTCACCATCATTGATTTCTTTTTGAAAGGAAATTTATTTGGTACTCTTTTGTTCAAGGGACTTTTAGTTTTATAATTTCATTGTTTGTTGCATCTGAAACAAGTGATTTTACTTTTATCTACTTCAGTTTTGAAGTCCTTTTTATCTGGAGTTCCTTTTTTGATATGATTTCTTCTTCTCCTCATCATTCTTTGTATCTTTCTTGTGAGGAGAACAATCTCTTCATCAACATCTTCTTGGCTATCTTCAAAATCACTTTTCGCATTTGATTGTTGCATGCTTGGTGAATTCTGAAATGCCTTTAACGTTATTATTTTGCCTTTCTTTGCAGGTTTATCTTCCTGTAACAACATTTTGTGTGCCCTTAGAGTTCCAATAAGTTCTTTCAACCCTAGTACCTAAAGATTCTTAGCTTGACTTACAGCTGTTACCGTTGGTCTCCACATGATTGGAAGACATCTCATGATCTTTATTACCATGTCTTGCACGGAATAGGCTTTACCATATCTTTATTACCATTTCGTTCACTATGGTTGTGAATCTTGAGTACATTTCGTCGATTGTCTCTCCTTCATTCATTTCAAAAAATTCGAACTTTCATATGTCAATGTCTATTCTTGTTTTCTTAACATGGCTTGTTCATTCATGATGAGTTTGCAATGTGTCTCATACTTTATTTGCCGTATCACATTCATCTATTCTTTCACTTTCTTACTTTCTTAAAGCACATGATAAAAATAATTGAGCTTTTGAGTTTAGAATTACCTAATATTTTTCATCGACTGTCCAATATGCTTCTTTCTTTTCAGTAGACGTTGAATCGGTTGGATCTACTCTTAGTATGAAATCTCCATTTGTGATGATGCGCCATATACCAGTGTCTTGCGACTTTAGAAACAACTGCATTATGTTTTTCCAGAAATAATAATACGAGCCATCAAAGTATGATGGTCTGTTTGATGACCCTCCTTCAGCAATGTATTTAGCTTTTGACATTATCTTCCTGAATTTTTTCCTCTAACACTTTTTGGGTGTTAATCCTTAGAGACTGAATCTAATGCCAATTGAATTAACAATGTCAATTAAAAGGAAAGGGGTTTGAATTATAATTGTCCCTTTTTAAAAATTTATGTTAAAAACTAAAATGTTTAACACAAGATAGATCTTGGTTACAACGAAGAACGTTCTTGGTTAGTGGAAAGAGAACAACAACATTAACTTATCAATATAAAAACTTATTATAAGACAAAAAGTAAATAGAGATACGGAAAGAGAGATCACACAAGGATATATACTGGTTTATCCAACACAGGTTACATCTAGTCCTCACAATTGTGAGATTTTCCACTAAGTGCTCAAAGCAATAACGATCTTGGTTGTCACACAGCTTTCACATATCAATCATAACCTATTACAAAGTTCTACCTTTCTACCTAGAAAGGATTTCCACAAGTTACCTAAAACTATTTCAGAGAGGATTTTATAAGCTACCTCTCAAATCATAAAAGAATTTTTACAAACTACTCAAGCTATGTCAACAACATAGTCTTGAGTTACAAAGTAATGATTTTTGAGATTGTTAGAATCTTAGTATGCTCAACTTGTGTTTGAGAATAGATTCTAGACTTTAGAACTCAGTGAGTACTGATACAAATATCACACTAAGAACAAAACTGAATGATTGAGAAGCTCAAGAGGATTCGAGTATGATTGAATGAGTGATGTTTTTCTTGGCACTTTGAACTCTGGTATGTTCTTCATCGTGAGGCTTTATTTTTAGGCTTCAAGAGAGCTTATGACAACTCATTTAGCCGTTTAAAAAAGTCTAGCTGTAATGATTAAGTTAATGGATAAGATCGTCCATAAAGCAAGAATATTATTGCTGAAAACATGAATGTTCTTGTGAACCAAGCACTATCTTCGAATATGACTTGAGATGAGTTGACTTATGTTCTAATCTTGATAGTTGTTTGAAGTGATCTCATGCATTGAATCACGTGTGCATGTCTGTATGAAAGTACAGCAGAAGTGTCATTTCCAACCGATCAGTTTGTACTTGCACTTGCTTAACTTGGAGAATGATCTTGCTTTATGTATTTTGTGAAGCAAAGTGTTTTGCCTTCGAATTCTGGAGTAATTCTTGATTATATTGATCCTTGTATATTTCTGATGAAAATATGGAATGAATTACAATTCTTGGATCTAATCTTTTATATAGAAATCTAATCATTCTTGTTAATCTGCATATGTGGATAACGTTCTTCGTTTTCCAGAAATCTCTCAAGAACGTTCTTCGTTTTACTGATTTAGCTTTTTTTATTTTAATAAGATCTACTTTATAATGCTTGGTACCAATCTTATTTAACACACTCAAATACACATGTTAAATACCAAAAGACTTATAATCATAATTAGAAGTCTTAATTAATCTTTTGTTTAATTATCATCAAAACATTAATTTGGGATTTTGTCTTAACAATTTATTGTGGCCAAAGTGGAATCAATCACTGACACTGACGATGTCTTAACGAAAGAGGCTCTTGCTTTCAAAAACGTACTGCTATTTGCGATTGAGATGGAGAAAAAGTATTATAGTAGAATCATATTCAAGCACATTACTCTAAAAATTTATGTAATTTAAAAAATTCACACTCCATTAATTTTTTTACTTATTACATATACTTATAACACGAGTAAAGTAATATAAAGTTAATAACCATATTAATACTTGTAAGATAACATTACAACTAATCTATTGTCTACAAAAAAAGGTTGTTTGTGTAATAAAAAGTGAAAAAAAAATATATTTTGATTCCTTGATATTATCTTTGTAACGATTCTTTAAAATATCATTTGGACCTGCGTTAAGAGTAAAAACATAACTACATATTTTTATAGGAAAGGTGAAAAACAATAATTTTACTCATGTAATGGAAAAAGAGCAAATGAGAAAGACATAGGAAGAAGAAAGAGATGAAAATGCATTAATGAACTAATAAGAGAATGAGAAAAGGTATATGAGATAGGAAAATGTAGAGAAGTTGGGAGAGTTTGAGGATTAGGGAGTCAGGGTAGATTTGTGAGATAAGTTAAATCGGGTCATAGAATCAAAGTCACTTGAGTTTGATTTAAATCGTTCGCCATTGAAGAGTTGAGTGTTGCTCGAAATTGGAAATATTGGGAAAATATGGAGAGAGAGAGAGAGAGAGAGAGAGGGGGGGGGGGGGGGGGGGGGGGGGGGGGGGGGGG
>NC_021162.2:49549669-49578066 GCF_000331145.2 Cicer arietinum | reverse complement strand
AAATTCTTTTTCCTACTAAAAATTCACTAAAAGTCTAACAAAATCCCATGAAAAGTCTTGACTAAAATTCATTAAAAGTCTAACAAAATTCACAAGACATTTTGTAAATTGTAAAAAGTCTTGACTGAATATTGTTCTGGACTGGACCAACTCAATTCGACTTCTTATTGGTCCAAAATAGTAACCCATGGTAGACAATTAGGGTTTTCACCCCCAATGACCACAGTTAGCTATTATGACATCTAAACAACATTCCGTTGAATCCGCCGACAACATTGGCTATTCATTTCCCATGTATATTATTGAATAATAGAATGTATATTTATTATTATGAAAGATGTTAACAAAAAAATAATATATAACATTATATCACGTTTACAAATTATAACTACTCACTCTTTTGTATGTGGCATGCTATCGTTAATTGATCAAACTCTTTGTATTTTTGTGTCTACTAAATAGAACTACTAATAAAAACAAATATATATATTTAATAATTAAAAAGCAAAAAAAAAGATACACATTGAAAAATTGGTTTCCGCCACACCGATTTTCCTTCACTCAATTTAAAAATAAAAATAAAATATTTTCCTTTTGAGAAATTGGTCGCAGCCATTGCAACTTTTCACCTTTTAAAAATTAAATTTTGAAAACAATGATATTTTGGTACATAATTAGAAAAGGTGGTAGTATTATACTTAATTTGTTTTTAGTGGTAGAATATAAAAAAAAAGTCATAGTGTGAGCTTTGATTGTGATTGCAAAAAGTGTCAAACTCAAAAAGTAATATATATATATATATATATATATATATATATATTTTAAATTTAAATTAGATCATCCAAAAAAATTAGATAATAGATGCAGGAAAATAATTTATAATATATATAAAAGAAAAATATTTTTTTAAGTGGCAATAAAATCTTTTTAAGGTATATTATATTAAATTGTAAGGTACGTCTTCCGTCTTATAATAAATATAGTCTTTACACACATATTAAGAAATATAATAATTAGAAAAAAAATAGAAATTATATTACCAAACTAGCTATCTTAATTATTAGTTAGTTTTCTACTATTATTAATATAAAATATAATAATGTTTTATAAATTGTGCTTATAATAATTATTGAAGAGTAGTATAAAAATAATAATTAAAATTGCATTGATATTTAAAAATGATATCTATTTTAAGATAATTTTTTTTACGAAAATGACATTCATTATGAAATGAAGGGAGTAACATATTTCAATAAAGTTTGAATTACTTGTCTTTCTTATTATACCCCGCATGTGAATATTCATTTACACTATAAACAAACAAATGTCTTGCAAAATAACATATAATACACGTGACATTGTATTAGTTCACTTACTATTTAATATTTTATATTGAGTATTCACATTTAATGACTAAGATGTTAACAAAAATATCAATTTGAACAAATAAAATAATCATTACAGAAAAAATTATTATTATTAAAAACATATTTAGACTAATGAATAATCATAATTAGTATTGATAACAGGAAGTTATAATTACATTTGTCAATCATAATGTCTATCTGCCAATCTTAATTAATTATTTTCCATAAATATCGTATAAATATTAAATGTCAAATTTTTGAATGACAATAATCAAATTAATTTTTGAACAGTTTCTATTTATATTCGCATAATTTTTTAGAAAGATTTTAAAATGACAATTTCAAAAATTTATTTAAATCGTATTTGTAATAATCTTCGTAAGCTACATTTAATAGACTTTTGTCAATATAGACTAAATAGTACTCATGATTCCTTAACTTAATTTCAGTTAAGGTTTTATTCTTTTATCTTTTTTTACTGATGTGATCATTTGTTTTAATTTTAAATGACAATTTAATATTTTATTTTTAAAATATCAATAATGTTATCCTTATTTTTTTGCAAAAATTCATCAAAAATTTCAAATAAAACCAATAAAATTAATTATCATCCTCAATATAATGCAATTTCATCAAATTCATAACTTAAATCTTTAAATAAACTCATATTTTCATCTCTAACAACATCAAATAAAGAATGACAAATATGAGTTTATTTGAAGATTTGAGTTACGAATTTGATGAAATTTGTATTATATTAAAGAATATAATTAATTTTATGGGTTTTGTTTGAAAATTTTGATCAATTTTTTGAATTTTTGTAAAAAAAAAAAGGATAACGTTATTGACATTTTAAAACATAAAAGATCAAATTGTCACTTAAAATTAAAATAAAGACCAAATCAGGGAAAAAAAGATAAATGACTAAAACATTAACTTGAACTAAGTTAAAGGACCACATGTGATATTTAGCCGTCAATATATTATATAGTTTTACCAAATAAAAACAAATTTATATCAATTCTACCCATGTCACCTAGAAAGAGTTCCTCAAACTTACTTTGAGTTAAACAATGAAAGCTCTAATAGAGTTTGACGTTGTAAATAATTCTATTATCTATAAACTAATTAATTCATATTCATAATAATAACAAATTAAATAAAATAAAATAAATGAGATCAATCGGTTCATATTGAACCAATCGATTAATATTTAATTCAAAAATATTTGTATACATAGAAATCAAAAGCAATCAATTTACAAAACACGAATTTGATTTCTAATAACTATTATAAAATGATTTATTGTCTTTGTACTTATATTAATAGATACATATAGACCTTAGCATTTATTTCTCATATTGCCGTTTACCATAGACATGTATTTTTTATAATTATTTATGATTAATTATTAATTTATTATTTATTTATAATTTTTTTTAATATATAAACTATTTCATTAAAACACATAATTATGATTAAAATATTTTTTTTTTGTCATTTTCAATTGAATAGATACATTTGTAATTTGTATTTATGGCTATGAGTCATTTTTTATAGTCATAGGCACCGTGAAAATTGACTCAGACGACTGTGGTACACGACATGCCTGTGCAATAAGAAAGTTATTCTTGATTAGTGCATGTAATATTGTGAAAAATGTAACAAACATGTTATGAATGTTTTCCTCGCTATAGAATTAAACTTCGTGTGATTGACACAACTGATTCAACCACTTTTATTATATTTGATCGGGATGCTTCCATGTTGTTTAAAAAATTAGTAGCATAATTAATTGAAACACCTGGGGTATGTTCTTTTTGTATCACAAGCACTATATCACTATATATTAAACACAATAACATTTAATGTGTTCGTACATAATTAGCTAAACTCAACTTTATTTCAAATGGTTATAGGATATTTCTTCTCAAATCATATCCAAATAAATTTATGATCTAGTGGATTCTACCTTCCTTTTCAAAGTTGATTCAAATGTGAGTCGTGAAACTCGATTTAAAATGTTATACAGAGTCAATAAACTCACAAATAACCTAAAGTTGATTACAAAGTTTAAAGTAATTCAGGTTTAATTTTATAATTTCTAATTTCAATACGTATATATGTTTTTTTTAAATACTAATCTATTATTTTAGTTGGCCAATACACCATTAATACAATTATTTTATCGTAGTCAAACATAGTTGTGGATGGATCTGTTGAAAGTGATGTTATTGCCTCCAATGAAAGTGGCAGAGATTTGGGAATTGCTAAGAAAATAAATTATTCATCTTATAAACTTAATTTGTTGGTTTACAGTTTGTGGGATTATTTAAAATAATCAATATCAAATAATTTTTCTTCACATTTAACTTGTGTAGAATCTAATGAATAAATTTTTAGGTATTGAATATAATCTTCCCGTTGGAGTTGTTGAAGATAAAGAAACAGTAGATTTGACCTAAGAATTGGCTGATGTGACACCATTGAAGAGGAACTATCCATTTGAAGAATATAAAAGATTAAGAAGGACTAAGATTTTGTTGAGTTAGGTTGATAGACTTCGATTTTGATTCAATTTTTATTTTGTCATGAATGTTCTGTTCTGTTTTCTTACTATTACAGTTTTCAGTTATCAACACTCATGATGACGAACAAGTTAATGTTACTTTTTTTAAGTCTTATGGTTTGGATTTTTTGACAATCTCTTCGAATTTGATGTCTAATTTTAATTCAATTTGAACTTTAATTATAGAATCTCAACTTTACTCTTAAATTTTAAATTGATTTTCCAATACATAACATTTCTCGATTTTAAAATAGGTGACATATATAAGTATATTCTCCCTATCCTTTTGATTGTTAGCATTTACTAAAGAATGCCATATTTTTATTCAATTTCCGATTCATCAATACAAATATAGTAACTTGTGTTAAGACATCATGATTCTTTAAGCCATTTCATATTCTATTGCATTAACTAAAACATATTGTTTTCTCAAAAATTCTACTCTATATTTAGAGTTGAGGCATAATTCTCATATCAATTTATAATGTTAATAATTAATAGTCTTCTTACTATGCATTCAATCAATTTATAAAACACGTAACAATTTATAACATTAACAACCATTAGTTGTTATTAATTGATAGTAACAATATATTAAACAAAGCATTTTAGCTTTATACATTATTCTTTTAGGATTAATTAAAATTTTGAAAATGAATTAAACAATTTCATATTTTCATTCAAGTGGCAAGTGGCAACCCGATTCATTCATAAGTATAACGTAGTAAATAAAGTAACTAATGGCAGCAACATAAATAAATAAAGCATTCTAGCAAATAATAAATATAAAATTACCTATTGACTTGCAAAATACAGCAACAAGCTATATGCGCTTTACAAAATTATTTCGGTAGTTCCTTTCTCCATCTAATCAGTGAAGTTTTCTATATTTGGTGGTGAAAATTCAAAATTTTGAAATTTTGATTTCCATTAATTCCAATTGTTATTAACTGATAGTAAAATTGTCATAAAATTTACCACACATTAATAACTTCAGGTTAAATTCTATTTTTGTTTCCTTACTATTATTAAAACCATAAGCAAATATAGTAAAATGTAATAATTGATGAGGTAAACAACATTTTTACATAATATTTTTCTATTTATTTTAATTTCATAATAAATTTGTATTTATTTGTTTTATAATATGATTTATTGTTGACTGTTAATCAATGTATTCCATTTACTAGGATAGTAGCATGCATTAAACAATTTCATATTTACATTTTCAGTTTCTGATTTTTCAGATTCATCAATTCAAATATGACAATTTGTTTTATGTCGATTATGACATTATTTTATTCGTTTTAACATCACTACACGTTTGGTCAATAAATTTTTAGCACAATAGCCCCAAATACGATAGAATTGACGAAGTTAACTTGCAAAAGAATGATTGAAGCTTCATTGCAAGAGTGTTGAAATTATGCACTGTAGCAAATGTAATCAATTTCTCATTACCTTTCTCGATGAAAATGGTACAAATGGATTACAATGTAATATTACTTTCATTTTTCTTCTTATCACATGTGTAAGATATTTTTTAACTTATTTATCTATATTTTATTATAGGGATATAAATTACATATAACAATTTATCGTGACCTTATCTATAATTTTGAAACTATTGTTAAAGAAAATGGACTATGCATCATGTATAATTTTCGTATTATTCCTAATGACTTTGCCTTAAGGACATGTCAAAGTTACATCGTAAGATATAATACATATGGTTTTAATCACCCATCAAATTTCTTATGCAGTTCGTTCAAATCGAGGTCATGGTTGTAGAATATAATTATTATTTTTCAATTCTTTTTGATAAAAATATTACGGTTTTTGAACCCTTAACTATTTGTTGAAGAATCTCGAGTCCTTTATCACTTGGTCTAAACCTCTAACCCTTTTTTTTCAATTAAAAAAAAAATCTTACATCTAATTATGTTAAAAAAATATTGAATCAACGGCTACTCCTTTTAATTTATTATATTAAAAGTATCTACTCCACTCTATACTTCTATTCAACAACACAACAATTTACATCTATTTTCGGTTACAGAATAATAACTAATGTGATCATAAAATTTGTGAAGACAATAATTTGCTCAATAATCTGTTGTTGATTTTATAATAGACTTCTACAAATTATTGTCTAAGAATTATTTATTACCTTGCTTTGCAATTTAAAATTTAAAATATTTATCTTTATGGTAAATCAATATTCAATGTCAATTAAAAACTAATCAAACAAAAAAGTATGTAATCGGTACCTATCATGTAATTTGATGTTTGCGATGATCTCTGTGTTGTCTTAACATGACCTACAAACTAAAGATATGTATATGTAACCGTCACAATTCACAATGAGTTATCTACATTCGTTTGAACATAAAGATTCACACGAGTTGATAGATGTGTATGGAGCGTCGTACTTGATTAGTCTCACTTTTGAATTTGTGCCTTTTTTTTCTTTCTCAAGTCAAACAAGAGATCTCATATTTTGTGTTCGGTCGGTCCTTGGAGTTACAAGTTATTTTGGGGTTTTGTATTGGGTCTATTATATTTTTCGGACAAAACAAAAAGAAAATTATATTCATTCAAATTGATAGAACACATTGATAGGAAAATATACAAATTCAATGTCATAATACTTTTTAAATTGGACAATCACCAAATACATTAATTATAGTTTTTTTTAAATGTTATTTTAAACTCAATTGTAAAATACATTTGTAAACGACATAAATTATTATTAGTTTTGTTGGATTGACACTATTTACCATTATAATTTTTTATTTTGAAGTACCAATAAAAATTATTTGAATTTAATTTATGTAAGTATTTATGGTTATGATCATATATTAAATATAAAACTACAAATAGTATGATATTTAGTCCATTAATAGATGTACATACGACGTAATATACCATACACATAACACTAAATTAAAATATAATATTAATGATTATGTTATTATATATAAATCAAATTTATTCAAAAAATAATTCCAAAATAACTCTAAGGAAGAATTTATGCAAATAACATAAGATGTGTTTGACATAATATAATATTAAACACAAATAAAGCATTTTTAAATAATTTAAAACAAATAAATAAATTTATTTAAACGATAATATATCTCACCTAGAGCTTATTATACTATATTGTGATCTATGGCAGTGAGAGCGATGCTCTAGAGATATGCATACTGCGAATTTGGGATGAGGCAAAACGTGCGAGGAACCATAACAATGAATAATATTGCTTAACATTAACAAGATAAAAATAATTGAATATTTTATTGTAGTATCTGAAATACACTATGATTAAAGCCTTGTGCAATTTTTGTTTCGACTCCGTTGGAAATTTAAATTTTGAAATTTGATAAAACGAAAAATGTAATTTTTAAATTAATACAATATAAATTATTTTTTGTTTAAATTAATAAAATAATTAAAACTGATAAAAACAAATTTAAATTACTTTTTTGTTATGGGTGATGAAAAAAACAACTTCGAAAACACCCAAATTAAAATAACTCTCAGGGCTTGTAGCATTATTATTATTATTATTATTATTATTATTCTTCGACACTTCCAAAGCTCAACTACCCTGAACAACTCAACATAAAAACACAACATCATTGTTTCCATCGACACAATTCCAAGGTTTTTTGTTCTACTTCTCCGTCCTCTACCCTTATTCTAATACACACTTTTGCCTCTTCACTTGGAACCCTCTCATTTCTCTCTCTCTCTCTCTCTCCACATTGATCCCCTTTGTTGCAAAAGGTAACAACAACACTCACACTTCCTATGTTCTTCTTCTCGTTCTCATTTGTTTGGTTTCTATAATGAAATTATGTAAATGTTGGTTCTATGGTGAAACATAGCTTTAATCTGTGTGCATACTGGCTTATTTTGATTTAAACACTTTTAATATGATCAAAAGGTAGAATTTTTATTTGGATCTAATTATTTAAATTGAAGGTTTTTTCATGTTCTTCTTATTTCTTTGCGGTTAGTGTGAAAAAATATAAGCTTTTGTTGGAACCTGGGAGTAATGTAGTAAATAGCTTTTGTATTTCTTAGATGCTTTTAATTGGTTTGAAGTTTTTTGTTTGTTTGTTTTCTTATAAATAAATTCTCAGGAAATATATGTGAATTAATGTAGTAAACATTGAATAATGAGCGAATCAATTAAAATTAGATGCATTTTGATCCCTTTGAAATTCGTAAGTTTATGAATCTAAGCTATTAGTATAAGTGATAATTATAGTTCAAAGAATGCTAGATGTAAAGTTGGAGGCAAATTCTCAAATCAAATATTTTGGGATAAACAGGGAAATTTTCAAGGGCTGACCATTTGAAACTTTTTATCAAGGAGTCCTAATTTATTATCTGAGATTTATATTAAGTGTGTTCAATAAAGGGTTTAAAGTAGTGAAAAAGAATTGATAATTTCTCAATTAATGTATGTTAGTGTTTTGTGCAGATTAAGGCATTCTACTCTCAGATTACATTCATTCGAAATGGCAACAACAACAGTTTCTAATATTTCGATGGCAATGTCAAGACCTAGGATCAGCTCATCACAAAAGTTTTCAAATTTAGGTCCTGCAGTTCTTGGAGGAAGAATTAAGGTTGGCTCATGTGATAAACTTGGAAGTGTTTGTCATGTTGCATCCGTGAAACCCTTCCAGAAGGCGTCAACATCGTGTAGCTTAAAATTTGACAAAATTGTAACAAAGGCGATGTCTGAGTCTAGTTCAGACAAGCAAGTTACAGGATTGCCAATTGATTTGAGAGGTTTCCCTTCTTTTTCCGCGAATCCCTCGTATCTATTTTACATATTTGTCACAGGAGTTATTTCTAATGCATTTTACTTTTAACAATGTCTATTGTTATCGTTGATTTGACATAAAACATGTTTAATGGTATGGCACATAGTATTTAGTAACCAGATCATAAGAACAAAGTAGCAGTCCACTGAAAGTAATGTTATGTGCAGGTAAAAGGGCATTCATTGCTGGTGTGGCTGATGACAATGGATATGGTTGGGCAATAGCAAAATCTCTTGCAGAAGCAGGAGCTGAAATTCTTGTCGGCACATGGGTACCTGTAAGTAAATATTACAGAGATCCAAGAATAAATCGTCATTTTGGTCCCTAAATGTGTAAGGCGTTGTCATTATAATCTTTGAAAGACTGAACGTATCGAAATTACAAACACATCTCCAAGTGTCCCTTTTTTTATTAATTTTAAGGATCAAATTGACTAACCTAAGGCACATTCGAGAACTAAACTCACTAGCAAAAAACACATTTAGGTATGTTTTTTGTAATGTCGATACATTCGGGAACTATTGTCACTGTGCCTCACAAATTTAAGGGCTAAAATGACTATTTACCCGAATTCCAATGTTTTCTGTTTGAACATCATTATATTAGTGCAATGATTTATACAAGCAGTCGGGGACTAACTTTGAACATTTTCATGTAGGCTCTAAACATATTTGAGTCCAGTTTACGGCGTGGAAAATTTGACGAATCACGCAAGTAGAACTTTTAAACATTGCTCTGTAATGATTTTCCTTTGTCATTAAATGTAATATTTAAGTATGTTGTTAACATGTAACTCTCCATTTTTTTCAGGTTACAAGATGGTTCATTGATGAAGATTACGAAAGTGTATCCCTTGGATGCAGTCTATGACAGTCCCGAAGATGTCCCAGAAGATGTAAGGGAGATGTTCATATATTTTATCAAAAGATATAAAAACAATCCACAAAGCATATCATCATCTATGTTTTTTGGTGAAAACTTTGTAGGTAAAAGCTAATAAGCGCTATGCCGGAGCCTCAAATTGGACTGTCCAGGTATAGATTGATCATTCTGTTATCTATACTTCTCTACAGTTACAAATTTACAATACTCTTTCAATCTCTCTTTTGCGGAATGAGTTTCGATTTTGTTCCAAAAATAGATTTTTGATTCAATTTATAATTAACTTTGAATGTATTATGAGTCTTTTCTGCCGATAGCTGTTTATTTTGTATCATAAATATAAAGAAATCCATCATGTTTTAAGAACTTAAAAGATGTTTTAACAATAACATCTTATTTTCTCATATTTTTATTTGAGCTGATAATTTTAGCTAAATATGCTTGAAAAGTTATTCTAGATTTACATTGTAAGTTACCAAAAACAATTTACAAATTCCAATAAAATAGGCCTTATAACATGAAGTTAACGTTCAATTGGTGTATATTCTACTTTTCTCGTACAGTTTGGAATACATATCTGATTTCTGCTCTACATATGATTCTATCACTTAAAGCTTTTATAATTTCTTCAGTAATGTACATGAATAGTCTCATAAATTCCTTAGATGATGTAAATGTCTACAAGCTAGAGGGATTTCCATTTTCCACGTTTCTGTGATCAAACCTGAAGATGAAAGCTTCAATTCTTCTAATTATTTCATTTGATTACTTGATTTTTTTCTTCCAATTTTTATTATATAATTTTTCACGAGTGAAAGGAATTCTAGATAATGCTTTTTGAAACATTTTCTGTTAGCAAACAAAACTTAAGCTCACTAAGTATATCAAAAACTGAGTAGCATTTACTGTATGATTTCAGTGTGACATGCAATTGAAATATACCCCTCAAGCCTAAAGGAAAATTTTATCAACAACTATAAGACCAAAAATGTTGTAATGTAAAGAATTTAATTTAATGTCAAGTGGTGAAAGGTCAACAAGAAAGTAAACTTAGTTTTATAGAGGTGAGAATGTTATGATGGATGACTGAATGACATAAGAAAAGGAAACTTGCATGGTAGAGAATTGGTTCGTGTATGTTTGAAGAAGACCTATAAAAGCATTAGTACAGAGGATAGTCCAATAGTTAGAGACATTGGAGGTAATCTTTGGACCAAATAGTAATACACACAGCATGGCCTTATGATGTCGATTGATCTTTGTAGCCTACTCCACGTGTTCGGAAAGTCTTGCTTGTTATTGTTGTTGTTACTCTAGGATTCATGTCTCAGCTTGTGTTTGAATAAGGCTAGTTCTCATAACTCCACTGTGCATTTGTATTTTCTTATAGGAAGTTGTTGAATCTGTCAAGAACGATTTCGGCACTATTGACATACTCGTGCACTCACTTGCTAATGGACCCGAGGTATCATATTACAACAATAGATTTCTTGCTAACTTTTGTCTTGAGACTTAGCAAACAAATTGAATCTTATAGGTCAGCAAACTATTGTCTGAGACATCTCGGAAAGGATATCTAGCTGCCATATCGGCATCTAGTTACTCTTATATTTCTTTGCTAAAACACTTTCTTCCAATCATGAACCAAGGTAAGTTCATTACCTAAGAAGGTTGACATTTTGATTCTTCATCCTTCAATATATTGTTCTCACCATTTGTTTTGGTTACAGGTGGATCTTCGCTCTCTCTAACATACATTGCTTCAGAGAGGATTATTCCCGGGTGTGTATGATATGCTAAAGGCTCATCATTTTGTATTTTGATAAGAAAGTTATTGACCAGTTTTGAACTGCCTGATATGCAGATATGGTGGGGGTATGAGTTCTGCTAAAGCTGCTTTGGAAAGTGATACAAGAGTGAGTTTACCTTTTTCTTTTTAAAAATTATGATATTTATGGATTTGGATTTGGTGCAATAACTGTGTCGCACAGTTTTGGATATCAACCTTTCTATCTCAAATTAATGGCCGATATTGCTTAAAACTGATTTTATTATTGTGTAATTTGAGTCATCTGATCTCAGATTAACGATTGAAATCGCTTACTGCGTGTAAATGCATGCTTTTCTTACTGCAGAGAATCTCGGTCTGTTATTGATGCACATAAATGTTGTTTTTGGTACTTTCATGATCCTAACCTCCATCCCCTTCTCCTTTGGATTTTTTAAATTATATTTATCAGGTGCTTGCTTTTGAAGCTGGTAGAAAGAAAAGAATCAGAGTCAATACTATATCTGCAGGTACTGATGGCTTGTCAACTTATTTTAGTCAATGATTTTGTCTGCTTTCCTTTTCTTTCACTTGCAATATATCCATGATTTAGAGCATGTGATACCAAGTTAGAGATATGGTGACAAGTCTTGAAATAAATGGTTTCCGTCTAAGTGAAACTAAACTGGATTTTATGGAATGCGAGTTTAGCAAAGGACGAACAAATTTTAATGCAGTGGTGAAAATTGTAGAAAATACAATACCACAAGTCTCGCGTTTTAAGTACCTTTGATGACCGGCTTCGCTGGTTGACTCGTACCCGTGAACACCTTCTACTTGGATCCTTCATTTAGGCCCTGTTTGGTAAAATTTAGCTGATAAGCTAACTTATAACCGATAATTGATTGAAGTGTTTGGTAAAATTAGTCGTACAATTAGCTTAAAAATGTAAAATGACATAAAAGGACATTATTAATCAATAAAACAATTTTTATCAATTAATGTTTAAATATTTTAAAGTTAGTAATTCAATTTTTTTTATTGATTTAAAATTTATTAATCTGATATATTTTTTTATATATTATTATCAAATTAATTTTTATTCACTAAAATTTATTTCAAATATATTCAACACATATATATCAATATTGTAATAGTGAATTGACCTGCATATTACATATATAGATAACATTTTATCATGAAAAAAGATAGCATAGAAGGTATATGGGGGAGGAAGTCATGTTGTTGTTCTTATAAAGGAGAACGAGACCTTTCATATTCCAACTATAGCTAATTAGTTTTATTATAAATTATAATAATTAATAAATAAATAAATAAATTATAAAAAGTAAAAAAGGAATTTAGTTAAAACAATAAGGGTAAAATTGAAAGAAAAAATGATAAGCTATAAGCTCATAAGCTAATTGAAGTAGCTTATCAAAAAACGCTATAAACTATAAGGTCAGAAATGGGTGTTAACAAACAAGAGCCTTAAAGTGATAGGGAGATAGGGAGATAGAGATATATTGATTGCCTAACACTACCCTCTCTTTTACCATTGGTTGTTTTTGTTGTAATGAATTCAGTTTATGTTGACTAACATGTTGACTTAAAATGTCCCAATGGCCAGGTCCACTCGGAAGCCGTGCTGCGAAAGCAATTGGTTTCATTGACATGATGATCGATTATTCATTTACCAATGCACCACTACAGAAAGAATTACATGCAGGTAATATAATATTACCCTTGAGATTCATGATTTCTGAAATGAACATTTACCGCATTTTTTGTCCGCAATTACTTACACTTTAGAGTATTTGTAACAGAGGAGGTAGGCAACACTGCCGCTTTCTTGGCATCGCCTTTAGCATCTGCGATCACAGGCTCTGTTATATATGTCGATAACGGACTAAATGCAATGGGAGTTGGAGTTGACAGTCCAGTGTTTAAAGACCTTGACCTTCCAAAAGACCAGCTTTGAAACCGAAATTGGACTGATTTGTTTTTCTTCCATTTCAAATCCTAATCCTTCTACTCAACTAAGACTATGCAGCATAGGATGGCGAAAAAACGATTAAGAGTTAGTTTTTACAATTTGATAAATTAGAAAATGGTTGTTTGAACTTCATAATCATTGATTTTTCATCAAGTGTGATCTACTTTGCATTGTCCTCTACAAAATGTATGATATAGTTTCGAGAGTCCTATCTTTTGAATGGGCATGCAAATGTCCTCGCGGCTATGAATGGACTAATTTGATTAACATTTAAGACTTTTATGTTATTTTTCATTTTTCTTTTTCTGAGACCATATAGCTCGTATGATCAATTTAGTGTTTGTTTGGATCAGCATTGAATTTTTGTGAAGTTGCGTGAAATAGCACGGCTGCGTAGAAGCTTTTTACATTGTAGCTTTGTAGCTTTGTGACGCGAGATTTGCAATGTCAATGCGGATCCAAACAATTACTTAGACATTTTCTCTACTAATGAAAACGATATAATTCAAGTAAATGAATAAAATAGATATTTAATTTGTGGTTCAAAATCGCCTCTCAAGCTTAAGCGAACATTTTGCTTTTAATGTTGTTTGACTGAATTTTGAATGGTCAAAAGTTAATATGAACTAAAGATCAATGTTCCTAAGTTTCAATCTCATAAGTACTCTAAATCAAACATATTTAACTATGTAGTATCAATCAATGTTTATAAGTCATTTTTCAAATGTATAGTCGTATATCTACACAGTTATAGAATTCCTCGCATTCTGATGAGTTATGTTTGTGTCTATTTACTTAAAATTATTTCAGGAGCTACTCATTGAATGTCTTATGCAACATGAGATTGCTTCTTTAACATCATTAAACATGGTTAGATTTAAATGATTTATCATAAGAAAATGTTTGGGAACAACCTGCGCCCAATATGCATTGTTCTTTAAAAAAATTCTTCAATATTATATATAAATGTTAAAGGATGTAATTTGAACAAAAAACAATTAATTCAAGCAATGGTGAAAATATGAAATTCTTGAAGGAGTAGTTCAATGATGGTGTGGTTAGAGACATCAATGCAAGAGGTCTAGAGTTCAGTCTTTGCCACTACCATTTTTCCCATCTAATATATATACTAGCATTTGTATACATAAAAAAACACGATTAAATATAAAAATAAAAATATATTATCTCCTTTTCAAAATAATTAATCATGTAAAACAAATTTGTCGCAAAATGAATGATTTTCAATTGTATCTTTTAATTAATATTATTTGCATTATTTTCAATACTATTTCTCACTATACATATATGACATTGATAATGCATCAATACTTAACAAGGATAATTTAATTAAAGTGATATTTTATTTCTCTTTCATTTATGCATTTTTCCTAATATGAATGAAATGAACAAATGACTCAATTATTTTAAGACGAAGGGAGTAATATTTAAGCACAAGTAGTTAATACCAAATTTAAGCTCGAAATATATGGATAGTATCCAAGTTTATCTCTAACTAAAACAATCATTTGTCAAATTTTACTTAGAAGACAAATAACTTTGAATTTTAGAACTTTTTCTCTCTAAAAATGGGAAGGTTTAAAAAATTATGCAAACAAACTACCCATTTCATGTTAGAGGGGTAAAGTAATGTCATAACTAGCTCAACTCTTGAGATGGAAACATTTCTCTATTTATTTGTGTTGTGTAGTCCAACAATTCCTTACTGATGATGTCAAATAATGAAAAAGAGTGAGAATCATGATCTCAAGAAGAATTAGGAGAGATATTAGTAGAGGTTTCCTTTTAACGGAAATAAAAAAGATGAAATTATAACCGCTTTATTTTTATTCTCGGCTATCTCCAAGATTGTAATGCATTGATATCATACTCTTACTTTACATTTTTATAAAAAACAATTAAATTAAAATTTAATCAATAAAAATTAATATATTTAATTTATAATATGAATTAGATATTTTAATTTTTATTAATCAAATTTTAACTCAACTCTTATAGAAAGGATTTGTGAGAGTATTTTTGTAGAAAAATAATCAATAATAGGAAAAAAGTTTCTCACTTTAATAATTTGTGAACAATGAATGAGTAAAGCAAAGGTAAAGTAGTCTATCAATGTGTCATAAAATACCCAATGAGCTACTATCTGTTTGCTAATACACCAACAACTTCAATGGCTTATAGAGCTTCCACAATCACTTCTTAATGTGATTGACCGATGATTAAGAGATATAAAATGCATGATTATGTAAGTTGTATTTATGATATAATGAATTACGATGTGTGAGTTACAATGTAACTAATAATGAATTAAAATTTAATGATGATATGATGTTGATAATATCAGATTCATGTTTACTATAGTTTTTAGAAAATAATAATTTTGGATTTTACTCTAAAATAATGACTTTTCCCTCAATTTTGGATTTGGAGTCTTAGTTCTCATGTAAATTTGTATATTATTATTATTATTATTATTATTATTATTATTATTATTATTATTATTATTATTATTATAATATTTTTTTTAATATCTTCTAAACATATATCTATGGGAGGGCAAGCAAGTGCCCTAACTCTTCCCTCTCTACTATTAAGTATCATGCATAATATAGGAAAATATGTAACATACTCTAAAAATACAAACTTTTTTATAGTTCATTAACTAAAAGATAAATATGTATTTAATTACTATTATTGTTATATTTTCAATATCTTCTAAAGAGGAGCGGACTATATGGGAGGGTTGATAAGTACACCGGTCATTCCATCTTTACTGTTAAATATTATGCAATATATAAAAAAAGAATATGCAACATATTCCAAAAATATGGACTTTTGATAGCTAATTAGTTAAAAGGTAAATTACAAAAAATTGACCCTTTTGTCTATCAAAATTTTGGATTAAAAGAAATTATGATATTTTTTAGTAGTTTTTAATTTTATGTCGTGATTTGTAAAATTTAAATTTCATCTTAATACTATATCTTCCGTGCTATTTTATTTATAAGATGTATTTTGTTGTTGTATATGCCAAATTCACATTATATTACTTGAAATAGTTATTTAGTGTTTATTTCGTTATATATCATATATATTTCTAGTCTTTTTTTTTTATTTATAATTTAAGCTAATTAATTGCATTAACTGTAAAAATGTAATGATTTAACTTTCCCAAAACTATTTTATTAAAATAAAGTTATGTCTTTTCATAAAAAATAAAAATAAAAAGTTACTGTCTCTATTAGTATTAGAAAACCTATGGTATCATGGTTTTTATTAGGCAAACTAAATGCACTAATATGAATTAAAAGAAGGCAGAGTAACATAATATATAATCTAACATTAACAATAGTATGTATAAGGTATTGAAAATTGCAACAGGAGCCTAGGGACTCGGAGACTACAACATAGCTCTTCCACTAGATGTGGTATTGCATTCTTGCATATCATAAGAAATTGATGTTGTGTTGAATATACAAATTATAAGTTATGTTGAGTAATAATATGTTTATATGAGAAAATTATACATGTTTTAACTAAAAGTTGATGAAATACAACTGTTATTGTATCTTTATCATTTCTACATAAATTTTTTATACCATATAATTCTTCATTTTATGTAGCCATATGATATCTTTGTTAAAGAAATTAATTGTCAATAAAATATAATGTGATGACTAGATTTAGATGATAAATGCAAACATAATAATATGCCATGAGTAGATTTAAGCAGTAATTGTGAATATATGACATGATTAGATTTAGTAGTAATTGAGATTATGTCATGATATTATTATATGATGTTACAATGATATTTGATCTTAGTGTATGTTGGTATTTATGTGTACTATTACCATCATTTTAATTGACGACTCACGTACTCTTTTGTTGTTCGTATTTGACAATCTAACGACGCATATATGTTATATGTTATAGATGAAATTTAGAAATTTAGTGTCTGAGGTCAACATAAAAGCTGATATAGGAATTAAAATGACTATTAAAAAATATTGCAGGAATTAAAAGTCAAAAAAAATTTATAAAAACAAAACTTTAGAATTTTATAGAAAAAAATTATTTAATATATATACTTGTGCATTAAAGGACATAATTCTAAAACTACAAATATAATCCCCACACCAAGATCAAACTTGAGAATCGGGAAAGGAGAAGACAAAAGATTTAGTTCCCACTCTTAGATTTCATCTTTGACGAGAGAAATGAAAAATGAAGTTACAAATATGAATTTTACCAAAATAATCTCACATCATAAAAAGTGAACACTTATATAAATAGAAATGTAAATTGAAATTGTGATCCGGTATATAATAGAAGAAACTGTCTCACCACAATTCTAACACAATAAACGTGAGTCTAAATGGACACCCAAAAGATTAATGACCTATTTGGCTAGTTTATGTTATTATTATCCGAAAGAGTTCCTTGAAAAAATACTATACAAAATAATGATTATATTGTCTAAACAATAGTAATTGTTATAATAAATACAAAACAAAAATGATTGTTTTTATCAAATAATAATGCACATCAATATAAAGAGATTAGCACATTTTTGTCGTACCGTTTTCCTTCAAATTTTATTCTCCATTTGATTTATTTATAATTTTATTCTTTATTTAATTAAATATTTTAAATATATGCACATTTATATTATATTGACATAATTTTTTTTCGCGGTCTTTTAACTTAATTACAAGTAACAATTCAGTTATTTATTTTTTTTAATTTATTTTCAATTTAGTTATTTAGTTTTAAGTTACAATTTGATCCTTTATATCTTAAAATGTCAACAATGTTATCATTTCTTTACAAAAACTTAAAAAATTCATCAAAATTCTCAAACAAAATTCATAAAATTTAATACCAATTTTAAAAAAATTCATATATTCATCAAGTGCATAACTCAAATATTTAAATAAATTTATATTTCCATCTCCAACAACATCAAATTTATCAAATAAAGAATAAAAATATGAGTTTATTTGAAGATTTGAAGATTTGAATTATGAATTTGATGAAATTTACATAATATCGAAAATGATAATTAATTTTGAGTTTTGTCTGAAAATTTTGATGAATTTTTTGAATTTTTGTAAAACAATTATAACATTATTTGATATTTTAATATATAAATGATAAAATTGTTATTTAAAACTAAATAAAAAACTAAAATAAATAAATAAAAAGACTGAAGTATTAACTTGAAAATAAGTTACATCTATTATATAAACGAATTCTTAGTTTTCTTTTAATTTTAACCTTTATTTAAATTTTTATCCTTCTTTATCCGATTTTTATGGCGAGATCGGGTTGGGGGAAATTGTCTGATTTGCTTCTAACTAACCCAAGACATTTTATATAATGTTTAGTTAACTAATTATTTATAATCAATTTCATCAACAAATAATAACATGTTTTTTTTCTAACAACTTACAATTTTATTTTTATGTGCATGTATCTAAATATATTACAAATTCTACTACATTAATGTATCAAACACGTAAATAACATGTAAAACATAATTAGAATTACAAAAAAAATGTGGTAAATTACATATATTTATTAACGCAATTAAAAAAACAGGGCATAATTAATATAAAAAATATTAAATTTTAGTATATCTTTTTTTAATTTATCCTTTATAATTTATTTTAAATTTACGTTATTATCATTTCTCATCGTTCAGATGTGCAATTGATTTTTTTAAAACAATTGTATAAATTTGGAAACTTTTATTATCTTTTCTGATCGGAAAGTAGTGTACTCATATGCACCTTAGTCATACGAATAATGGTGGGATATGGATATTTGGTTTAGCCTTTTTTTTTATACCAAAAACACTTTTTTTTTCCTAACTCCTCACATAATAATAATTACTATTCAGCAAAAAACAAATATCAATGAGTAAAAGATAAAAAAGGATTAGAGATAAATATTTAATATAAAATAAAATAAAAAATAAAGTGGAAAAGGCATGACAATGTAAAATAGTTTAACATCCTCGATTAATTTTAACTATTTAATTTATTACATCTTATTATATAATTTTCTAATTAACACTAATTACTTAATTATTTGATGTCGTAATTAATTGGTAATTGAATTACAATATAAAACAATTTTATATTATTAATATATTATCTATGATCTTATAAAAATATTATAGTAATTTGTTATGATACAACATGAATAACACGCATTAGTATAATAAAAAGGCACAAATTGTTTATCACTAGTAAATCCTGCCGACATAACAAAAAGGGCACAATTTGTAGTTGTTGGCATCTTTCGTAGATTTGAGATCAGGCAAAGTGTTACTCTAAACTTTTATAAATTAAATACTTTCTCATTTGATAGTGAGTGTTACTTTGGATTATTTTATATTATGATTAAATAAGTTGGTAATTAAAGAGTCATAAAATTGTTTGATGGTATAGAGGAATTGAAAAATAATAAAATTATGGGTTTAATATTTTCTACTAATAAAATTAATAATTAATAATTAATAATTAATATTAATTTTAAAAAATAAATAAATATATATATATATATATAAATTTTTTATTAATTTGTTCTTATGATTCATTAAATGTTAAAAATTATAATAAATATATTTTAAAATATTATATTAACTAAAAAAATTATATAGTAAAATTTTAATTCAATCAATAAGCGTCGACAATATTTTTAAGTTCTAACGTAAAAAAAACATCTACTCTTTGGTAAAAGTCAGACGGTAAATTAATTTAGGTGGGTGGAAATACTGACATGAATTAAACAATAGGATGAGTTTATTTTTGGACCTTTTGCATGCCAAAAAAAAGCCCTTCAACTCAGATTTCATGACTCCATTGAATTCTCTGTGAAAATTGAGAGTAATGGGTGAGTGACATATAGTCTTTTTCAATATTTGTGTACCCCACCCTCCAACGCTTGGCATTGGCAAGCACCTTTCTTGTACTTTAGGATATTAAATTCTATTGTCTAATTCGGTGGTCCTTTCTTCGTAGTTTTAATGAAGTTTCTCTTTTGATCACCAATTACTTTAAGAAGGGGACTATGTTTTTCTAGTATTAAAGCATTATTGCATTTATAGTTTCGAATTACCTAAAAAATCCACATTAACACTATTTGCTAATGTTTTTAAAGAGGAACCAATTTCTCATGTCTTTAAAGAGTATTTTGTATATGGGAACTCTGCAAGACCCATACATGCTACATACTCTCCTATCTTCATCAACAAGGTTGGTCTACCACTCCACCTTTTCATGAGTAAAATAGCGGCGAAAACACCTTTCCAACGCTACCATTAAATCGTTCTAGGGCCACTATTGAAGGCTAAATTAGAGGGAAACAGTTGGTTTTTTCCAACACATAATGGAGAATAGGCCACCAATGGAGGCATAATTGCAATCCACCACTCACAGTAAGATAATAATTTCCAACACCTAGAAAACTCATAGAAATTATAGAAAAACGCTATAAAAGACGAGGGGAAGTATGAGAACAACTTGAGAAAATATACGATCGTTAAAACACTAAACCACATCTGAGAGTAGTAAAGATGGTTTTGGAGAAACTTCACAAATGCATAACACAACAAGAAAAGATGTATTTTGTGAGGGCCAAAAGCCCTCACAAAGGTCAAAAAGCAGCCACAAATGGGCTATTTGTGGCGGTCTTAGGCAGTCACAAATAAGCTGGTTACAAACATTTGTGGCGGCCAAAACGGCCCACAAAGTTTGAAAAATACGTTGCCTTTTGTGAGGGTCTTTGCAGCCACAAAATCCTGCCTTTGTGAGAGCATAGGCCGCCACAAATGCCTCACTTTGTGAGGGCACACCGCCACAAAGGACGTACTGATTTTAAAAAGTTCGTGAGGGCGCATGCCGCCACAAAGTATCATCCAGATTAAAAAATAAATATTTTGTGACGGCTTAGGCCGCCACAAAATATTACGTATATTAAAAAATTAATTTTGTAAATTCAAAATTAATATTGTATTATAATATTATATATAATAAATTAATATTAATATAAATTTTAAATTTAAATTAAAATTACAATTAAATTAAAATTTAAATTAAATTTAAAATAAAATATTTAAATTATAATTATAATTAAAGATTAATTTAAATTACAAATAAATTAAAATTAAAATTAAATATTAAAATTAAAATAGATATTATATATAAAAATATAATATTAATAATAATTAAAGTAATATTACCACCAAACTAAATAAAACATGCATTCCAAAATTAATAAATAATGTCTTACAAACCCAAAATTAAACACACAATAATTAACTAGGACAAGATAAATATGTGTTCATACAACCCAAAAATAAATTATGAAATTATTCAAATGACATCGATCAATTCTCATAATAATTCCTCTGATCAGCTCCACTCCCACCATCATTATTTCCTGCAATGTTACCCGACGAAAGAAGTCCCTCAAAAATATTATTAATTTGTGTTGGAGGAGACATCATGGTTTGAAAATGAATTTCATCTTGAATTGCACCACCACTAGTCGAAGGAGGAGCCCTAACTAGTTGAGGTTGATTTAAATCTGGATCAAGCCAGCTGTTGGCAGAGTTGGTCGGTATGCAGTTTGATGTCGGCATACAATTTATATGTCAATTAGGGGAGCATGCATTTGCAAACAATATAATAAATTATTATAAATACTATAATTATATAAACCGAAATAAAATTTAAAATGATATTTTTTTAATAATCAAGACTAACAAAAAATAAACTATATATATTTATATATATATATCAAGACTTATAACAAAAAATAATATCATCAATTTTAATAATGTATTTTTTTTAAAAATAGTTATATTAAAATCAATAAGTTTTATTATATATGTCAATTAGGGGAGTATTAATTAATTTGCAAACAATATAATAAATTATTATCAAGACTATATAATTATATATATAAACCAAAATAAAATTTTAAATGATATTTTTTTAATAATCAAGACTAACAAAAAATATCAAGACTAACAATCAATAAACTATATTAATATGTATCAAGACTTAATTATAACAAAAAATAATAATATCATCAATTTTAATAATGTTTTTTTAAAAAATAGTTATATTAAAATCAATATGTTTTACATGTGTTTGAAACTTTTATTTATCATATATTATGTAAAGAGCATAATTCCTATTTTTTTTAAAATAAATCTATAATAACACACACACACACACACACACATATATATTTACTAATCTAAATTTAAAATATATAAAATACTAACTTGATGTCGAGTAGCGTTTGACTTGAAGCTTTCACGTACGGAGCTTACAACTCTTTGAAGTAATTAACAACCACTGTCAAAATAAAAATTCAATAATATTAATTACATAAATAACTTCAAATAAAAAATAAAAATAAAAAACTACATATATAATATAATATAAACTTACCAAAATTGAATCAAGGTTGGATGAATATTTTTTGTAGAGAGAAGGTGGAGAGAATAGTTAGAAGGAGGGTTTAGAGAGAAGTTAGAAGTGAAAAATGATAAGAGGAGTGGAGTAATATATATAGGATTGGGTTGATCCTTTGTGGCGGCCAAAGCAGCTACAATAAGCAACGGCTATGTGTCATTTGTGGCGGCCAAAACGGTCAAAAATGCATGGATTTGTGGCGGCCTGGACGGCCACAACAGGCAACGATCCTTTGGGCGTTTCTGGCGGCCTTTGCCGCCACAAAATGCAACGGATATAAAAATTTGTGCCGGCCTGGACGGCCAAAAAAGCCGACGTCTCTTTATTCCTTTGTGGCGGCCTTTGCAACCACAAAATGCAACAGGTCAGGCTTTTGTGGCGGCCTTTGCAGCCACAAACTGCAACGTCACTTCAAGTATTTGTAGTTGCCTTTACCCTCACAAAATTTGTATTTTGTGGCTGAAAAAGCCCTCGCAAAAATCTTAAAAATTTAGCTGGATTTTGTGGCTGCCTAAGCCCTCACAAAATCACAATGTCATTGTGATTTTGTGAGGGCTTAGGCAACCACAAAATCCACCTAAATTTTTAACCCTTTGTGAGGGTTTTTTCAGCTACAAATAAATACCAATTTCAATTTTTGTATTTGTGAGGGGTTTTTCGGTCACTAATTTGTGAAGGTTTTTTTCGACCACAAAATATTTATAAAATTGGACACAAATTAATATTTTTCTTGTAGTGTAAACACTCAAATGTGCAGGAGAGAAAAATATCAAGAAACGTAAAAATATGAATAAAAATGACAACTTAGAATATTTAAAGGCATTGTTTAGGTAAGGGTGACCAAAGGTTTAGATCAAGCTAAGGAAAACAATGGGCTTGAAACTGCCTTGGTAGAAACTCCATAGGGCATTCAAGCATTCCAAAGGAAATTGGAAAGCCTAAGACATAAGGTTTGCAAAAAATTTATGATACGATATAGATACGTTAGCAAAAAACTTATTTAAAAAATTATAAGAACGTAGAATACTTATAAATAAATATGTATCGATCAATCTTCGTAAATATATATATATATATATAATCATAATTTTTATAATATATATTTTAATTTAATTTATGTATTAGGATATCAACAAAAACATTATTAAATAAATATTGCTTTAATTTAATAGCTAACAATTTAAAAATACTTTTAATTGTATCATCTATAACAAAAAAATATAGTTTCGAAATCTCGTTCATCAAGAAATAATTTTTTTAATTCAAGAGTAATAACATCTTAAAGTAAATCATGTACATCTCAATTTCCTTAATTTTCATAAGATACATATTGTGAAGTATCCTATAAGTATTAGACAAATTTTTTTTTTAAATAATAATTTTGATCCTTCTACGGTATGTATCCTCTAGTATCTCTGAAGTGTCGGTATCATATACATATTCAATATGGATAAGTCTATATTTTTGGCTTCATTGTCAGGTACTTTGGTACAAGGTACACAATTCATTCTAGAGTTTAATTGTCGTGCATTATTAGTGTAAATAGTTTTACATTATAAGTACATCAAAATCATTCATAATATGACTTTAGAGGTATTTGTAAAAAATCAAACATCTTTAATGATTCAACAGTTGTGATTGACTGACAATATAAAATATCTTTAAACTAACGGTGTATATCAATTAAATTGTTCATTCTAACCAAAAAATATCTTTCACTCCCTCCAATTCTCGTTGATTTGGACGTTTGGATGTTTGCAAGTACAACTAGTGCAAAAGTGGTTTTAGCTACAATCGTCTAGTTCATATTTTGATGATAACAAAACAAACAAATAAGAACAATCATCCCTTTAACTGTATTCGCTAAGTGTGAAAATTATATTAGAAGAAAAATATTTATATTAATGACTATCTATTTTAAGGTAGCATAAATTATGAGTAGATTAGAGATAATAATTTAGGAGTTTTTAAGACAAAAAATAATATCACCTAATAAACAAGTAATTATGTTTACTAATAGAGTAAGTCATAATATAGCAATAAGAAACATTGCAATAAACATATGATAATCAACAGTTCGAGCCGCAACATTAAAGACAAAGGAAATACAAATCAAAGATTGAACCTCTGATCACAAAGGAAAAAGAACGCTACATTGATTATCTACATTTGACTAAAGACCTTTGTTGATCTTCTAACTCAAAGATCAAAAGAAACCATTTCTAAATAAAGCATCTGATTAAGTCAAATGTTCTAGTACAAGTTAAATTCTCTAATAAAATAAAATAAAAGAAGAATTAACTAATCAAGTGTACCGTAACTGTTAAGAAGATGTTGAAGTTGTGTCTCACTCTGTTAAGCGCACTCTCAATGTGCCTCTGTTGAATCTGATTACAAGTGCACTCTGATGATTTTGTATATGATAATTATAGTAAAACAATTTATTGTTTGATAAACGCTTCAAGTCAACACTATTATGAAGTCAACACTTTGATAAGAAGTCAACATAACATCCTTTACTCATCATAGTGAATTTATCCTTTGACTGAAGAAGCGCATAATATTCTCTGATAGTGTCATCCTCTAAGATATGTCTTCTTAAATCAATATACACTAAATTAATTATGAAGATATATATGGATGTGTTTTAAAGGTTGATTTGCTTTAAATGTTGATTCAAGATCTCTAACGGTAACATTCTCAACAGATACATTTCTACTTTATTTAAGTAGAAACTGATCAATAAGAAAAGAAAAAAAGTGATTGAAAGAATGAAAAAGGCAATGAATTAAGAAGAGCTTTTGTAAAAACGTAGAACACGTCAAAAGAAAAGAGTGAATGTAAAATTCTCTCAGTAGAAAGTTATTAGAATGGATGAAAATCAACCCAAGTGTTTCATACACTTGATTTGATATAGAACTTGAAATGTAATATTCTCTCAATAAGAGTTAAAATCATAATAGATTTTCTGTCAACTCAGACACAAATTGAAACTAATGTAAATCAGTATGATAGTAGCAACAACTCTTTCATCCATAAGAGGTATCAGAAGAGGTATAAAAATACTTATTAATCTCAACGATAGTTTGCTAGAAAGTTGAGAAGGGTGTTAATGGTAATTGTCTGAAAAGACATAGGAAAACTACTCAAAGTTTGAAGAGACGAAGTAAATAATATTTGTATGTTACTATTTAAATAGTATTTAAATTCATCGACTGTACAAAGGAAAAATCTATTTGATAAGGGATGACTAGATCTAACAAGAGTTTGTTGTTAACTAGTATAAAAATATTTGTATCTTTTCTCTATCTGTTATTTCGGTATAAATTCTTTATGATTCAACTTTATATTTACTTAGTTAAAAAAAATTATTTTCACTATAAATATTTATAATCATAATTGATAAAGAATATATCTTTTTGATTAAACAACTCAAATAATTTTCAAAAATAGCAAAACACAATTCAAATTTATCTTTCTCGTGTTTTCTAGCAGCGTTATTACACCCCATTTAAAATTTCTATATGTCCTCCGACAATTTTAAATATCTTCTATTGTCATTGAAATTTGCTCTTCGAATTATAACCCGGCAAAATAGTGTGTATAATAAGAACTTAATTGAAAAATAAAATATTAAATGTCTTAAAAAATTTATAAATATGTCATTTTATTTAAAAAAAAGATAGTAAATTATATGGACTCGTGTTAAATAAAATGTTAAAAAAAGTAAACCACATTACAAGAAGAATTTCCGCATCCTAGTCAAACAACACAGTACACACAATGCCGAACCCAATCGGTTCACTGAACCCGGTTCTTAGCTGCTTAAAATTAGACCACCGTTTTCCGTTACTCGTTAAAATTATTGATGGGACCCATATGTTTCTCTTGGGAAATGACACGGACGCGCCACGTGTTGGTAACCAGTACCTTACGTGTACAAACTCAAATAATGCGGCAGTGCGACGGCAGAGCAGAAGCTAATCATAGAAGCAGATGCAGCTAACTACGACCCCACTACTAGAGGTAGAAATAGGTTACAGATTAAGTTTTACAAGGTTTCAATTTGGAATACATTGAAAATATTAGTTTTCAAATGCTCAATTTTAAGATCTGATTTAGTCGTTTTAAAATTTCAACAAAGTTTAAAAGTCTATTTAAAAATTTAATTATTTTATAAAAATTACATTAGTCACTAATAAACTTTTATAAATAAATTAATATAATAATAAATTTAAATTTTATTTTGATATCTAACATTATATTATATTATATTTTAATTAATTTTAAAATAATTTTTTTAAATATTTCAAACATTCATCTAGAGTGATATGTTTAGATTACATAAAATGTCAATAAATTTATAATTTAACACAAATAAATAATAGTAATAATATATTTAATTAAGTCATCCTAACAAGTCTATAATATTGTTTTAATGATCTTAACTTAATTTTTAGTTACGCCATGTCTGTTATGATTGTGTTATGTTTAAAACATACACTGCTGCTGAAGATAAGAAAGTGTTGTTGGGAGATTCTCACACCACTAATGTTACTGGAATTGGAGATGTGGAACTAATATTCACCTCTGGAAAGACCTTAATTCTGAAGGATGTCATGCACACCCCAGAAATAAGAAAGAATCTGGTCTCAGGGTTTCTTCTCAATAAGGTAGGGTTTACTCAGTCTATAGGGGCATATTTGTACACCATTTCTAAAAATGGTATCTTTGTTGGGAAAGGGTACGCCACTGATGGCATGTTTAAATTAAATGTTGAAATGAATAAGATGTCTCCTTCTGCTTACATGTTGTGTGATTTTAATATTTGGCATGCTAGACTCTATCATATAATAAACATGTGATTTCAAACTTGAGTAATTTAGGCTTGATTCCAAAATTATCTATTAAAGATTTTGAAAAATGCGATTTTTGCACTCAAGCCAAAATAACTAAGAAATCCCGTAAATTAATTTTATTGACGATTGTTCTAACTTTACTTATGTATATCTCATGAAAAACAAAAGTGAAGCGCTTGACATGTTTAAAATATTTGTGACTGAGATAGAAAATCAATTTAGCAAAAAGATTAATAGGTTTCGTAGCGATAGAGGAACAGAGTATGATTCCAGCTTATTTAATGAGTTTTATAAAACCCAAGGAATTGTACATGAAACTACTGCACCATATTCACCTGAAATGAATGGTAAAGCTGAAAGAAAAAACAGAACTATTACTGAATTAGTTGTTGCTATTATGCTTAATTCTGGTGCTGCGACTCACTGGTGGGGGAAGTTATTTTGACTGTTTGCTATGTTTTGAATAGAGTTCCTAATTCTAAAAGCAAAACATCTCCTTATGAGATAATGAAGAAAAGACAACCCAACTTGTCTTATCTTCGAACATGGGGTTGTCTGGCTTATGTCAGAATCCCCGATCCCAAGCGAATTAAACTC
>NC_021162.2:49528779-49549448 GCF_000331145.2 Cicer arietinum | reverse complement strand
TTAATTCTGGTGCTGCATCTCATTGGTGGGGGGAAATTATTTTGACTGTTTGCTATGTTTTGAATAGAGTTCCTAATTCTAAAAGCAAAACATCTCCTTATGAGATAATGAAGAATAGACAGCCCAACTTGTCTTATCTTCGAACATGGGGTTGTCTGGCTTATGTCAGAATCCCCGATCCCAAGCGAATTAAACTCGCAAGTAGAGCCTATGAATGTGCATTCATTGGGTATGCAGTAAACAGCAAAGCGTATAGGTTTTATGACCTAAACGCGAAAGTGATCATAGAATCAAATGATGTTGATTTCTATGAAAATAAATTCCTCTTCAAATCAATAAATGGGGGCAGCGAACCTAGTCAAGCTCCCGTGACAACAAGCGCTGAAAGCAACAAACAAGAAGAAACGGAAACTCGAAGGAGTAAGAGAGTAAGAGTTGCTAAAGATTATGGACCAGAATACATGGTTTATAATTTAGAAGAGGATCCTGCGAATCTTAAAGAAGCTTTGTCATCCCTGGATGCAGATCTATGGCAAGAAGCTATAAACGATGAAATGGATTTTCTAGAATCTAACAAGACCTGGCATATCGTAGACTTGCCTCCTGGTTGCAAACCAATAGGTTGTAAATGGATCTTGAAAAAGAAACTAAAACCCGATGGATCTGTTGATAAATACAAGGCACGCCTTGTAGCCAAAGGTTTTAGACAAAGAGAAAATATAGATTTTTTCGACACTTTCTCACCAGTCACTCGACTAACATCCATTAGGGTGCTCATATCACTTGCGGCTATTCATAACATGGTGATACACCAGATGGATGTTAAAACAACCTTTTTAAATGGTGACCTGGAAGAAGAAATTTATATGGAACAACCTGAAGGTTTTGTAATTCCTAGACAAGAAGACAAGGTTTGTAAGTTAGATAAGTCTCTGTATGGTCTTAAACAAGCTCCTAAACAATGACATGAAAAATTTGATAACTTGATTATGTCGAATGAGTTTAAAGTGAATGAAAGTGGCAAATGTATTTACTACAAATATGAAAATGGCATTTGCACTATCATATGTCTTATGTAGACGACTTACTCATATTTGGTTCAAACATTCATGCTGTAAATAATGTGAAATCACTGTTGAGCAACAACTTTGATATGAAAGACCTCGGAGAAGCGAGTGTAATCCTTGGAATCAAGATTACTAGGTCAGAAAAGGGAATTCCTTTTGATCAATCTCACTATGTTGAAAAGATCCTAAAGAAATATAATTACTTTGACTGTAAACCTGTTTGCACATCATATGATCCAAGTATGAAACTTTTCAAGAACTCTGGTGAAGGTGTTAGACAAACTGAATATGCGAGCATCATTGGCAGCCTCAGGTATGCCACTTATTGTACTAAACCCAACATTGCCTATGTTGTGGGATTGTTGTGCAGGTTTACTAGTAGACCTAGTATGGAGCATTGACACGCTATCGAGAGAGTCATGAGATACCTTAAAAGGACCATGAGTCTCAGATTACATTATCAAAGATTTCCTTCCGTCCTTGAAGGATACAGTGATGCTGATTGGAACACATTATCAGATAGCTCCAAGGCAACCAGTGGCTATGTTTTCAGCATAGCCGGTGGTGATGTATCATGGAAATCGAAGAAACAGACGATATTGGCTCAGTCCACTATGGAGTCTGAAATGATAGCCCTAGCTACCGCTAGTGAAGAAGCAAGTTGGTTGAGATGCTTGCTAGCAGAGATCCCTTGTGGGAAAAGCCGTCACCAGCTGTGTTGATCCACTGCGATAGTACCGCAGCTATTGCAAAAATCGAGAATCGTTATTTCAACAGTAAGAGACGACAAATACGTCGTAAGCACAACACAGTTAGAGAATTACTTTCTAAAGGAGTTGTTATAGTGGATCATGTACGCACTGATGATAATTTAGCTGATCCTTTGACGAAAGGATTAGCTAGAGAGAAAGTCTTGAGAACATCCAAAAGGATGGGACTATTGCCTATAGATCAATGAGTCACTTATGATGGTAACCCGACCTAAAAGACTGGAGATCCCAAGAATTAGGTTCAATGGGTAATAACAAGTCATGGTGATATGAGATGAACATGCTATATTATGTATGAGAAGCATGATTCCTGAAGCGATAAAAGGATGAGATAATAGAAACTCTTAATGAGATATATACTCTATGTGGAGTGGAGTACCTAGCTACAGGAGTACTCTTGATAGACTCACCTACGTGAATGTGGAAGTGGGGGCCGCTTCCTATGGAATTTTGAGGCAGAATTCCTAGAGCGTTTACTATACTGGGATACACGTGCATGACCCTAAATGCACAGGCTTTTGAGAATACACCCAATGAAAAGGTTGTGTGTGGGTTTGATGTCAGAGATAGAGTTCAAGACTACGAGTCACTCTTGTTAAATCTGAATCTTACTTGCTATGTGAAGGTTCAAGTCAAGAGACACCTTTGTTTTAATCTTACGACGCTATTCAAAAACCTATTTTTTTAAATTCAAGTGGGGGATTGTTGGAAATGATGATGCTTTAATGAAAGTTTATTGGAAATAATGAAGACATTTATGAGAGCTAGTGTTGTTGTGAATTGAAAAAATTGAGAAGTCTCACATTGGAGGGATACCACACACTAGTAGGGTATATAAGGTGGAGGTAATGAACTTGGGAAGGGCCCCAAGGGGCACCCCAATTTTGTGAAGGAGGGAGAACGCAAGCAATATGGACCACCACACACGCGCGCCGCCGCCGCCGTCCGTCCGGCCAGTTCGGCCCGGCCCGACCCGACTTGGCTAGGCTTGGCTTGGCTTTGACTTTGGCTTTGGCTTTGGCTTTGGCTTTGGCTTTGGCTTTGTGGTGTATTATTATTTTATGCATGGAAAATTAATTAATTTTTAATTAACTGATTGCTTGTGTTTTATCTCTAATTGAAATGTTAATTACGTAATTGCCCTCCACCTAGTCATATCTGATCCAGTCTTCCTCCCTGAATTCGTGGATCTGTTTTGCCCGGTCAAAACCCTAATCTTTGGTCTCACGTTTCCTTGTTGTCCGGTCAAAAGTCAGAGTCAACTTCTAGAGTTTGTGGCGCACGTTTTGGGGGCTTAGAGCGCACGTTTCTGAGGGCCACTACTTGGAGCGCACGTTCTGGTGATCCATGGATTTTTCATATCCAATTGCGGATTTCCTCTATAAATAGAGGGTTCTCCCCAGTTGGAAAATCACACCAAAAGCTCTCTGTATCTGAGGCTTTTCTCTCTGGACTGTTTTATCCTGGGGACTTCGTGGTTGATAGTCTGTCTTGCACAATTTTGGGCAGTGCCTCGAAATGTCTTAAAGAAAGCGACCTAGTACGCGACTCAACCCAGTAATATTTTCAGTGGCATAAATTGTTTTCAAAGGTTTTCGAATTTCAAAAACAACAATACTTTATCGTACCAATCCAAATGAGGAACAATAAAAAAATAGATGTTAAATATTTTCTTCAAACCCACAACCACCCATCAAAATGGCAGAGCTAACTAGGGTGTCTTTCTTCAGCAAGTTATCTTTCATAGGCAACCAATTGTGTAACAATCTCTAAGCTAGTAGAGACACTTTACGCGACACCATCTTGTTCCAAAAAATATGACCAAAAGGTGAACGATCTACATTTGAGTTCTGTATCAAACCAAGATAAACATCTTTCACATAGTACACACCAATAAAATAATTTTTCCAAAGCAACGAATCATTCACATGATCCTGCAAGTGAACTTTAGCAAACAAAGACACACTCTACCACCAACTACTTCTCCCAAAGAAACAAATTACAACGTCGTCCCCACCCATCACCCTTGTCATTCCACCTTGATTTTGTCATTCCACCTTGATTGAAACATATCTTCCATCGCTATATATATTTATCACAAACCATCCTTGTAACACCCCAATATTCTCATATATATTATTATATATGTGTCTTTTTAATAATTTTTATGATTTATTATTTAATTAATAATTATTCTATGTGTAAATAACTTAAATTAAATTTTATCACTCTCAATTTTACCTGAATAATTATATCCTTTATTTTTATTTAATTATTTTGACGTGACAATTACATGGAGGCGATTAATGACATGATTATTTCTTAAATGGACTATTGTGTATTTTTTTATTTGATTAGTTTCGATAATTATGAAATTTATGTGTTAGATATGTTTGTTTTATTGTGTTATGTGTGACCTGTAGTGATATTTTTGTCTTGTTTGATTTATTTTAGTTGATAAAAATATTAGTTGAATTCATTGATTAAAGTTATAATTCATAGAAGTTATGTTGTTTGTTAGTTTTAGGAGATAGTAGAATTAGTGAAATTTAGTATAAGTGTTTTGAAAATATTTTTGGTCCATCCATCTTTAGTATAAAAAAAAATAGTGACTTGACTCATTCTTTTACTCTCAAGATTTTATGATAATTCATGGTGGAAAATTGACTTTTGTACCCGTCAATTAACCTTATACCCCCAATTTGTTAAAAACTCAATTATCCTTAAAAAATTTATTGACTGAATAGTAAAAAAAAATTACTTCAAAATCTCACTCTCTCAACCAAATTTCCGGTACGTAAAATTTTCCCATTAAAATCCAGTATACAAAAATTCACTACCGAAATTTTCACCACCAAATTTCCGGTAAAGTATTTAAAATGCCAAAAATTTGTACTATGAAATTTCTGGTAGTTACATTTCTCTGAAATTTGAAATTTTTGGTAGTAATGCACACCGTAAGACGAAGAGTTAAGTTGTTGTAATTATTTTACCATTATTATTATTATTATTATTATTATTATTATTATTATTTTTATTATTATTATTATTATTATTATTTGTTAATATTTAGATTTTTATTTTATGTTATAAGTTAAAAAAAAGGACTAAGAATGATTTTCCCTTGTCAACAATCATTGAATATTTCTATAACTATAAAATAAATGTTGTCTAGTTACCTAAATTAAAATATTTTTCCAGTATTTATTATTATAATCTAAATGCCGCAAATTTTAATTGTAAAATTATGTTTTTTTTTTCAATTTTATCATGTTATTAATTTTAAAAGACTGGTTGGATTAAAACAAAAGTTAACAAAGTTGAAATGGATGAAAGACGTGACAATGCCTTTGTGCTCTACAAATATACTAAAAATCTTTTAATAGTTTTGATTTAAAGAAAACTTAATATGATTATTATTAAATGAGTAGGAGGGGTTATTCACCCTGGTCACTTATTTTTGAAGAAAACGATAACAATAAGTCATTTTTACTATCCTCGGAATTTATTTTACCTATTAAAAAGTCTATCAAGATTTATTTTATTTTCCATTGTCTTAATGAGATAAGTTACAATATGTATGTGCTATTAACAACGATAAATGTATAAAATTTATGGAATTTAATGAAATTAAATAGGTGAGTTTTATGAATATGTTGATTTTATTTGAATTTCAATCATTTTTAATTTCATTAACAAATTTTAAGCGTATTATTATTATTATTATTATTATTATTATTATTATTATTATTATTATTATTATTATTATTATTATTATTATTATTATTATTATTATTATACATCATTATCAATGAATTTTGCATATTGGTATTGCATTTTCAGATTCTATTATATAATAAATTAATAGAAACAATTAAATCCATTTCTTTATAGAAATGATTTTTTATGAAAGGATCTGTGGTATCCCTCTTGTTCTATTTTTAAAATTTTAAATTATTGTTATAAATATATAATTCTAAATTTGCTCTATTTTAATAAATGATATTCTCAATTTTATCTTTTTTTATTTTTCTTTATATGCTCATTGGTTTGCTTTAACTAGTTCATGTGTTTAGCAAGCAATTTTTATGCAACTCAAGTTTTTATATTTTAGTCGAATTATTGTTAATCAAGGAATTTTTGTAACACTAATGGAGATTCAAAAGAATTTGACTTGATTTATTAAGAAATGTGCCAATACTTGTATGCTACTTGTCCATTTGTTTTTCATCTTAGTTTCGAGGGCGAAACTATTTTTAAGGGGAAAAATATTGTAACACCCCAATATTTTCATATATATATATATATATATATATATATATATTGTGTGTGTGTGTCTTTTTAGTAATTTTTATGATTTATTATTTAATTAATAATTATTCTATATGTAAATTAAATTAAATTAAATTTTATCACTTTCAATTTTACCTGAATAATTACATTCTTTATTTTTATTTAATTTTTTTTGACGTGACAATTACATGGAGATGATTAATGATGTGATTATTTCTTAAATGGACTATTGTGTATTTCTTATTTGATTAGTTTCAATAATCAATGAAATTTATGTGTTAGATATGTTTGTTTTATTTTGTTATGTGTGATCTGTAGTGATATATTTTTGTCTTGCTTGATTTATTTTAGTTGATAAAAATATTAGTTGAATTAATTAATTAAAATTATAATTCATAGAAGTTATATTGTTTGTTAGTTTTATTTTCGACCAAATAAGTATGCATTTTAGGAGATAGTAGATTTAGTGAAACTTAGTATAAGTATTTTGAAAATATTTTTGGTCCATTCATCTTTAGTATAAAAAAAAAATAGTGACTTGACTCATTCTTTTACTCTCCTTCATGACAAGATTTTATGATAATTCATGGTGTTGTCTTGACATAATGTAACTTTATGTCCTTGTCTCAACCAATTATGAGAGGATATAATATATATTCACTCATCCTTGACACCATGCACCCACTTCTCTCTCCTCGTTAACAACTTTAATTTATTTTTGAAATGAAGATTATAAATTTAATTATGAGTTTTTGTGCAATTAAGAATGGACAACAAAAAGACTATTCTCCTTTTTTATATCTCATGCATTTCTCTCTTTTAAACCAAAATTATGATTTTATTTTAATTCTCTACAAAAATAATTATATGCAATTTTTGATTTCATAACTATTTAATAAAAAATTAAAAAGGTGACGTGACACCCTCTAATTTATTTATTTAATTAAAAGGGACACAATATACGGGGAACTCTACTAGTTAATCCTGATTAACTCATACAAATAAATAAATACACATGATTTCAATTGTCTTTGTAACAACCTAATAAAATTAAAGAAATAGTAACTTGGTAGCATAATTTTGGAATTAAGTGTAATTCAATTTTAAACAAGAAATCAATGGTAATATTGCGATGTAAATAGCTATTGAAACCCCTTTATTTTAACAATCTCACGACTGCACATTCTATTTATACATTTCCATTAGGCCCTTTTGCTCTCACACCTATTTGTCGCTCCCAAAATAATTTTCTAAGTCTTAAATCCCAATATCTATCCGTGTTGAATTCAGCATTGCCTCATGAGCTATTTCTCGTACGAATTTAGAGGTGTTAAGAAAGAAAGCACCGTAATGGTTTTTCCCCATGTAAGGTTATGCTAGATATTAAATTAATAGTTTGTAAAATATTGATATGATGTCTTAAAATAAAAATATTGATTTTATGTTTGCCTTAAAGAATTTAATGCAAACATGAGTAATATGCCTGTTGCCATATATTTGATGTAAAGTTACGATTTTTGTGTTGTCTAGGTGTACTTAATTATAAAGTTATGATTTTTATTTAGATATCATGAGTAATATGTTTGTTAGGATGTTTTTAATTTAAAGTATCGATTTTTGTGCTATTTCATTACAAAGTTTTAATTTTTAATTATGATAACATGATTAATTTGATTTTTGTGATGTGTTTAATGGTAAACCTTGATTTGTATGTCTAAATGACTAATTAATGGGAGAAAATTTATAGTAGAATAAATAAAGTATATTTGTATGTGTTCTTCGTTATTTGAGTTTTAATGTGTATCAATAACACATCGCTAATCCAATTTTATAGTTTATAAAATGAAAGTTGTGACTCTAAGATATTTATTCACGTGTTTGTGTGTTATATATTTGGGATAACAAAATTACCGACTCTTGATTGTAAGCATCCATGATAATAAAACCTTTATGTGATTAAAATTTAACCTTTATGTGATTAAAATTTAACCTTTATGTGGTTGTTTAAGTGTTTGGTGATTTGTGTGATTATCTAAGTGGGTGGTGACATGTACCTTTTGAGCATCATTATATCTAAGTGGGTGGTGGCATGTATCTTTGTGGACGTTTGTGTGGCTGGTTTAATTTTTCCCCACTAGTATGAGTGATTTCTGTGTGGACGTCTGTTATATCCGGATCATATATGTTTAGGAGCATTCATAACTTGCATATATTTTATTGTTATTTTTATTTTGATCTAATTATTTGCTCTACAATGAATTGCTACTTTGATTTAAATACATTTTATGACTTTTGATACATCTTTGAGAACTATTAAAGAATCAAATTATTTAACTCTTTTATTAAAAAAAGATTTTATATTTATATTTTATGGCTATTAACTTATTATTTGGTTTAATTTTTGTTGTGTGATGAAGTGACCCATTAGTTTGCTTGGTGCATGCTTGTGGGAAAATGAGACTTTTACTTAAAAATAATGTTTTGTACTAATAAAAATTTTGTGGTACATTGTAAAGTTATTTACTCTTCATTATTAACTTTTAATAGAAATGCATAATAGATATTTCAGTCAACCTTGTTCGCTAGTAAATAATTGAATCGTTATTAATTTCAGTCAACCTTGCTTCTTTGAATTTCACTTATAGATAATTTATTTTATTTTAGAGCATAAATGAAGATCTAACGACTAGAAGATTAATTTTGTAAATAAATAAATAATATTTTAATAAATTGCATTACATTTTTTTACAAAAAAAAATATACCAAGTAATTTTGTCACGCATCTTCAATTTATTACGTGATGAACTATTCATAAGGAGAAAAAAATTATAGTTGTTTTTAAAAGAAAACAAATATTTTTAAGTAATATTTAGTTAAAAAATCTGAGGCGTTACAACCTCAAACAAACGTATAACCCCGGCTACATAATGGTCCGCCATCCATTCAAGAACCCAACCAAAACAAAGTATCTACCCCATTACCTACTTGGACAATAATATATCATCAACTTAATTTCACATAACACACACTTGACATATAATTCAAATTACCCTAACTGAAGCTGAGCATCGGTCGAGTGTGGGTAAATTTAAGTTCAATTTTGTTAAACTGTTTAAATGTGAGTCTGCAATTTATAGACTCAATTCCAATTGATTTTTGCATTGATTTAATAAACATGGTTTAGTTAGTGCAAATTTGCAGGTAGGTTAGTCTGGTGATCAATTTTTTATTGGAATGTTCATTTTCTTTAATTTTTTGTTTATTTTATTTTAAATTATTTAAAAAATATATATATTGCATTTTCAATCAATGACTAAGTAAATTTTTATCAAATAGCTTATATACCATAGTGATTGTGTGATGAATAAGTGAGACAGAGAGATTCACATACTTATATCTAAGATTTAAAACGGTTGGATTTTAATAACTATAAGTCTATTTTTTTCACCTGCATACAACTATCAAATTCTCATAAATTCATATTTATGAGTCGCATGTTAAGTCAAACCATTTTGTTCCGCCTTATCTCTAACTACATATCTAGGGGAAATATAGTTAAAAAAATACATAAAATATAAAAATTTGGCGGACCAAAATTATAAATTTTAAAATTGAAAACCAAAATTATGAATAAGATAGAATAGAGGGAATACAATTGTATTTTTAATATAATTTAATTTTATCATTGGAGCATATAACATGCATTTACAATGGTCACGCATGTAGCAGAGAAGATCCCGATGGCGGAGACGAGTACAAAGCAAGTTTTATTTTACCCACGCGTTATGCCAGCTGTTAAGTACGTGGAGTCCGTGATTGCGTGCAGAATTGACCATATGGGACCCATCTTTCCCCCTCACTCTCGCTACACTACACTACACACTTTCCTTCTCATTATACAAATATCAATTTATCAATAAAACTTAATTTAATTGACTATTCTCAATATTATAAAATTCAATATGCTCCAATGTGTATAGACTTTAAATTGTTTTTGTCACTTTATTAATAGACAAAAAAATAAATACTTATTTAATTTAATTTAATTTAATTTAAATATATATTTTTTTTTGATAAATTGTATATTGTTCTAATTGGTGTTTATAATTTTTCTCTTTTCATATTTTCAAAGTGAAAAAAATAGGTGGATGAACTATCATGTATCTGTCATGCTGGCAAGTACCCACTTCCCTTACTTGTCAGCAATCCAATACAATAATACGATCAGGTATTTTCTTTTCTATAGTTCTATTCTCTATTTTTAATTTGTTTCTTTTCATAAGAAAATTATACTTCCAATCAAGATATGGGTTAACACAATTGACATGCTACCATCTTCATATGCATGTTTTGGATTCTTCTTCCACAGTGCTGCTTGCTGAATGAGACTAAACATCCTTTATTACCGACATTATAACCTAATTCTTAACTTTTAATTTGCACAAAAAACAAAATACTATGGTATATTTATCATACCTTTCCTTCTCATCAAAAGAAAATATCACATTATTCATAAAAAATAATATTTTGATACCTATAAATCGACTCCGATATTTTGTTATGATTACAATCGTTGAATTTTTTTACGATAGATTTGTTAATTAATATATTATGATACTATCAAATTAATTGATTAATACTTAAATAATATGACTTTAATGAATTAACGTCACTAAATTATAAATTTTAGACTACAAAAATTTTTAAATACAAAATTTTGGATCTCTTTTGATTTATTATGATTTTTAATTATAAAAATAATTTATATAATTATTAGGAACTAAAGTTAATAGACAAATGTATCAGTACTATTGAGTTAGACAGCTTTTAATACGCAATATATGAATACTAACGTAGATGATTTTATAATAAATTAATTAATTATTGATTAAAATTTTGATAATACTGATACACTTTATTTTTAATACCGTAGAAGTTGTCATGATTATAATCTAACCGCAATCTCTGCTTTCTCTTTTTCTTTCTTTTGATCGATTTCTATTTTTTATCCAAAAAAAAAAAGAGTGGTTTAGGGTCAATCTTTGGTATAAAATCATTTATTTAAATTATTTTTTAATTTTCTTTTATTTAAATAAATGATTTTCGCACATATTTAGTTTTCATTTTGTATTTTTTTGTGGTTTCATCGTCTTTGAGCAACATATGTTTGTTCGTCGTCTTGGTGTCATATTTTGGCCTCCCATTTTGATGTTGTGTTCTTTTGTTCAAATTGACAGATCAACTTCAATCAAGTACAAATTTAATCAATGATTTTAGAGAAAATTTACAACTCATGAAACAAGAATATTTCATATACTTCAATTTTATCATATTTGTAGGCTTTATCACATTTATAAATGTTTTTTTTTATATTATGCTACTAACTTAGATGTTCAGAGTTTGTTCGTAGAGTAACCTTTTTTAGTTTTAGCAACTTTGAATTATAGTATTTTCAATTGATGTGATTTATATCTATTTTAACGAATAAATATCATTTTTATTAGTAAAAATATAAATTAATGTTCACAAAAAAAAAAAAAAACTAAACATTAATTTTAAAAAAAATTACATAAATATTTAATAATCTTTTAAGTATTGGTACAATACTAATTGTTTAATTAACTTTGTAACTTAAAGAAGCAAACTTCAAAAAATTATTTCAACTAGGATTCTAACTTTCTCTCAAGCGATTTATTTCTACCTAAAATTCATTAACCATTTGAATCCAATTATTTAGTTAAATATAATTGAATATTTATTGATAGTTGTATGGCCATATGTGTATTAAGATTTAATACCTACTAATTAATAGTATACTGTCAAAATAAAATTGTGTAAATAAATAAGAGAAATTCTACGGTACAAATGTCAAGTTGACTTGTACCGATATATTTAGTTTTTAAATTAATAATTAAATGAATTTAAAAATAAATAAAAAATTAATCTCTATCATTTAAAAAGTATAATAACTAAATATATCTACTAAAAGTGTTAGTAAAATAATATCTATTTATTTTTCTGAATTTTTATTATTCATAATAGTACATATCAAAAATATTTTTTATGATAAAATGTAAAAAATTATTATAATATTTATAAACAATAAAATAATATTTTCATAAAAATAATTGTTTGATTCATAAAAATAATTGTTTGATTCATAAAAATAATCGTTAATTTATTACTTTAGAGAACAAAATACTAAAAATTTTAATTTATGAATGTAATGTAAAAATTTCCCAAAATAAATACAATTATATTATTTACTGTCATAAGTGTTTTGGTTAAACAAAAAAGAAAGAAAAGATTGACTTCTATAACTTTAGATTTGGTCTAATGGAAAAAAAAAAGTAAATCTTGAATTTAAAGACTCTGAATTCTAGTTTCACTAATATCGAGGAATTTAAATGTAAATTTTTGGTCAAATTGAGAAATTTTCTTTTTATAAGCTGGTATGAAATACTTTAAGACTTACTAAATACTTATTTATATATTATATATTAAAAGAATCTGACATATATTATATACAAAAATGAGACACAGTGTCCAACTCAAGTGAAGAAATTGGTCATTAAGTTCTTTAACTCACTTTAAATTGATTATTAAGTTATTTAATTTTTTATTTTTATTAAATTTTAATTTAATTGACAAATATCGATATTGTTAGATTGAAAGTTTTATTTTAAATTCAAAGTTGGAACTCTACAATCATATATGAATTTATAGTGACATATATAATTTTTTCTAAATAAGTAAACTATAAGTCCTACTTTATTAGTTACACTTTATTTCCTATACACTCATAGTTAAAAATCTAAAAATTAAAAAGATAATATTTTTCTATCAAGAAAAACTGATAAAGACATATATTATTGGAAGATTTTTCTAACCATTAAGTATAGAGTTTACCTTGTTGGGAAAAATAGTATAAGTTAAAAAAATTAAGACACAATCACAACACAAGAATATAACGTGGAAACTCCAAAATCGGAGAAAAAACCACGGCCGCTGCCTAAACCGGCAACCAGAGAATTAATACTATGTGAAAATTGTTACAACACATAGACTTCTCTCACTCACACCCCAGTACAATCACACTCTTACAAAACAAATATTTAAACTAAGTCAGATACAAGCTTAAAGTGCTATTGCTGACGGATGCCTTTGAAAACAAAGGACTAAAACCCAATATATAGCATTGGCCTTCTCCTTATTCTCCCACACTAAAGGATGTGGGACTTACAATCAACCCCAACAATCTCCACCTTGATTGTAAGAGTTACAGCTTCCGCTTCCATTGTCTTACCGACAATCATACTCCACCATCAAAAGTACACTTCACTTGGAACTAAACCATCCCAAGAATTTTCTCCACTTGGAACTAAACCATTCCAAGAATTTTCTCATGTCGAAACCTTGCTGAAATTTATGGTGCAACTCCCATGTTGGCTTCCAGGAAGTTCTTCAGCCATCGACACATCACCACACACCTTGCATCAATGCCAACCAATGCCCGTGTGTTGTTCTGAATCCGCTAGCAATAACTTGTCCTTTTTCATGGTATAGCGGAAATACCATAAGGACAAACTTTATCTTCTAGATGAGATCACCATCATCTCCCCAAACAAGGGAGACCTTGCCAGCACTTGTCTCAGAGTCTTTTTCAGATACTGCTCCACTTGGACAATTTCTCTTCACATGCCCAGGCTTTCCACACTCCCAGCACACCAAATTCTTTGCATGTATCTTCTTCCCATTAGCCCCACTTCTAGTCAGCAACATTGAGCTTGATGAAGTGCTTTCATCATTTTTCATTCTCCTTTCTTCAGAAATAATTTTAGTTGCAACTTCTTCAAAACTCAAACTTTCCTTCCCATACATCAGAACAGGTTTAAGATGAACATAGGAAGGTGGAAGGGACAAAATGAGCCTTAACGCTTTATCTTCATCATCAATCTCAACTTTGATAGATTCCAACTCAGAGACAATATTATTCAAAGTACTAAGATGATCAGAGATTTTCGTACCTTCATCCATGCGCAGATTGTGGTATTGCTCTTTCAACAACAACCGATTTGAGGTGCCCTTAGCCTGATATAACCCTTCAAGCTTCTCCCAGAGTTGCTTGGCTGATGACAGATTCTGCACATTCGCAAGAACATTCTTTGCCAAACACAGACGAATTGCACTTGCAGCTCTCAAATCTAGTTCCTCCCACTTGTCGTCCTCCATGTTGGAAGTGTTTCCTTTCAACGCTTTGTGTAATCCTGATTGTATAAGCACATCCTTGACTTGTACTTTCCATAAGCCAAAGTTGATTCTTCCATCAAACTTCTCTATGTCAAACTTCATAACGCTTGAATAAGACATAGCAGCTGCACGCAGACTGTAAACCGTGCACCAGGTAAGTTCCCAAGAAAGAGAGGTGAGTCACAATAGACACGCTTAAATACCAAGTCTTTCCTTAGCCAGAACCTCCCTAAGTAGCACTTTCACAGTATCACCTTTCCCCTAACAATACCAAGGATAATTCTTTTCTGATGTGGAAGATCAGACAAAGCTGCAACCACAGAGCATACTAAGAAAAATTATCCTACCGAACCTCCGAACCTTGTTCTTGATACCAGTTGTTGGGGAAAATAGCATAAGTTAAAAAAATTAAGACACAATCACAACACAAGAATATAACGTGAAAACTCCAAAACCGAAGAAAAAACCACGGCCGCTGCCTAAACCGGCAACCAGAGAATTAATACTATGTGAAAATTGTTACAACACATAGACTTCTCTCACTCACACCCCAGACACCCCAGTACAACCACACTCTTACAAAGCAAATATTTAAACTAAGTCAGATACAAGCTTAAAGTGCTATTGCTGACGGGTGCCTTTGAAAACAAAGGACTAAAACCCAATATATAGCATTGACCTTCTCCTTATTCTCCCACACTAAAGGATGTGGGACTTACAATCAACCCCAACATACCTTTTTGTATGGAACTATAAAGTTTACTTCTATATGTTTACAATCATTAAATAAATTACTCATGATAATAATCACTATTTCTTTGGTTTCTTTTTATAGTTATCGTTTTAATGTTATTTCCATACATAATTAAGAAAATTAATAAATTTTGTTATTTTTTATAAATTATTTATTTTTTTCCATAACATCTTTAATTATTTATTATTCTCTTATTTTACTTTTTCTTTCTATAAAATAAATAATTAACGATATTATTGAAAAAGTAATTAATTATGTTACATTTAACTTTAAAAACAATAAATAAATATAAATAATTTTTTTCTACAAAAGTGACAATTAAAAAGGAGCTGAGGAGGTAATATATATTTATGGGTTCAATTATTTTATCAATATATAAATATCCTTTCTCAAATTTAAATGAAATTTTAAAATACACTACTCTACTACTCTACAGAATGAACATGGTTAATTAAGAGAAGTAGAAAAAAAATTGATGTAATTTTTTCAGTTTAAAATTTAAATTAATAGAAGTAAAAAAAGATAATAGATGTTTTAAGAGAGAAATTATATTTTAGTCTAATATGCATGCCAAAGTGATGTAACATATCATTAAATAGTTTAATTTTATAAATTATCCATATAATTTTTTTTTAATAATTATAATTAAAGTTAAATATTATTAATAATTTAACAATTATAATTTTTTGATGATATAATTTTTTTACATCTACTAATAATATATATAAATTAAATCCATAATTTAATTATAGAACAAACCCAAAGAAACATAAAACTGTAAATAATTTTTTATCAAATAAAACTTTAAATTCTTATTAAATTGAATCATCCAATATTATGTGTTTAATATTTTCATGAGTGCTTTTATATAAATATTATCATGAGTTAAAGTGACTTGTATTTTCATAAATCCTAGTTAAACTAATAAATATCGATATTGTTAGATTAAACGTATTTTATAATGAGTTAATTATGATAAAATTTATCATTTAAATAAAAAAAATTATATAAATTATTTTTATGTTAAATTAATTTTACATTATTATTCAATAAAAATTTAATAGTCACTTTATACCATCAATTTCAAACTATACTTATAAGAAAGAGACGAGGTAATTAAATAATAGACTCTTAGATTTCGTTTATAAAACTGATTTACATTATGTTATTTAAAGTCTATTATTACTCTATACTCCATTCTTATCTATGTTCTATTGTATAAAAAGTAGCATTGAAAGGGTGAATTCGTTAACTATTTAATAATCTCATTCTAGAAGTAGAAACCAAGTTACATATCTAAATATCTAATGTTCATTATCATCATTTTAAATAAGAAACCAAGTAAAATTAACCAATGGCTCATGTGAAACTTGGAGCATAAGACCAAAAAGAATATAAATTTTTTATTTCCTTCTCTCTCACTAATTTTGGGGTGAATAACTTGTTGATCAATTATGCTCAAATGAGATATTTATATTATATTCTATACTTTCTTTTTCTTACGATAACCGTGATATTTGTAAAATTTATTTATTTAAAAAAATATTACTAATTTTCCATAAAATTTTAATTTTTTTAGTTAGACTTTTAAATTAATACTCAATTTATTATTCTATTATTTTATATTTATAATAATTAAAATACACTAATAATTAATAAAAATAATTTAAAAAAGTTACTATTCTCTTTTATTTAATTATTGAAATAGTCAAATAGGATGGTTATTGTGACATAGTGAATATAAACAACAAAGTCTAGTGAGAGAAAAACTAAGGTTGTAAGTAATAAGTTTGTGTCTTTATAGTATAATGTTTTATTTTTCTCTTAACATTTCATTGTTACTAAGAGAGAGAGAGAGAAAGTGTGTGTGTGTGAGAAGATGTAACAGAGTGTTTCCACTGAAATTCTCTGCTTCTCAATTCTCAGAACAAAATTGAATATTTTATTTTTCTGAGGTTATTTGAAAATTCAATCTTTTACCTCTGATCCATATTTGGATCATAAGATGGCAAAACCAGGAGTATTAGATTCTGATCCAGAAGTGATGTTAAAGAAAACCTTAGAGTTAAAGAAGGAGTTACAAAGGCTTGTGAATTCCATTGTTGATGATGAAGATATAAGCATTGAAGCCATTGATAAAGCAAAAGAGAGTCTTTGTGTTCTTAAGGAGTTGAAAATTAGAAAGAAATCTTCAATGTGTTTGAAGATAAACAAGAATGTTGTTCATTTTCCAGATGAATTTAAATGTCCACTTTCCAATGAATTGATGAGAGATCCTGTCATTGTTGCTTCTGGTCAGGTTAGTGTCAGAAATTTGGTGTGTTAATTACTTTTGATTTTTAATGTTTTTGGTTGCTTACAAAATTTTTGAAATTGAAATTTGGAAATAGAATGAAAAAAAATTAAATTAAATTATAACTGGCATGTTACTTGTTTGATTTTGTTTTATTCTTTTATGTAAATAAATATCTGGGAAATAAGGTATAAAATGTTCATAATAGAAATGGATCGATTTTTTTAATTTTAATTTCTGTTTAGCTTAATTTAATTTAATTAAAAGGAAGGTATTGATTCTGGTTTTGGCTTTTTGTCTATCTCTTTAGCTGGAATTTTTTGTACTATTATTCTATGTTAGGTGGCCATAAATGTGTGGTAAAGATAGAAAAGGAATATATTCAGTCCTTTCCTCATCCAGAACCTTAGAAATGTATATTTCTATACAATGATCTTAATAATAATATAGTTCTTGTTAGTTTTTTTAAAAATGTGTATATGAAGATAAATCATTTCATTTTATGGAATTGCAGCTTTCTCTTATTCAATCTCATGTAATTTTTGTTTTGTCTTCCCTTTATTTACTATGTTAGCTTTTCTGCATTTATATTGCAAAAAATAAAATGAAAATTGTTAGTATTTTCATGATTAATATATGTTTGTATATTGATGGAAAGACAAAGAGTTGGAAATAAATAAAAAAATATATAAGTATTCTTTGTTCTTGAGTCACTCTTGAATGAGTGGTGGTGATAATTGATTCTTTGTGTTAAACTTTTGACTGATTTTCTCAAAAGGGAATAGTTAAATTATAATGTTCTTAACTTTTTTTTTTTTTATCTTTTCTCCAATTTCTACATTGATGCCTTCCCCACCTAAACTACCTTTTCTTTTTTGTCTCACTCTTTTTTGTGTGCATTGATGCTTTCATATTTGTTTTGATTGAATCAATAATTACTTGAAACAAAGTGGTTATTTTATTTAACATTTACCTTTATATTTAATATATGATAATTTTTTTGGTTTAAATTATTATGCAGACATATGATAGATTTTTTATTCAAAAATGGTTGAATGCTGGAAATAGGACATGCCCTCAAACTCATCAAGTTCTCTCAAACACTTTCCTTACTCCAAATAACCTTATAAGAGAAATGATTGAAAAATGGTCTAAAAATCAAGGAATTGAATTGTGCAATGTTATAAGCTATATAAGTGATGAAGGTGCTAAAGAAAGTGACAAGAATCACTTTTTATGTTTGCTTGAGAAAATGTCATCAACACTTTCTGATAAAAAATCAGCTGCAAAAGAACTTAGATTATTGACAAAGAAGCACCCTTGTTTTAGAGTACTTTTTTGTGATTTTGAAAATGCAATTCCTCAATTGCTTAAGCCAATTTGTGAAGGAAATTCAATTGGTAATAGTAGTAGTAATTCTATTAACCATGATCTTCAAGAAGATGTTATCACAACACTTCTCAATATCTCAATTCATGACAACAACAAGAAGATAGTAGCCGAAACACCAATGGTGATTCCGCTTCTTATGAAGGCGTTGAGATGCGGAACAATCGAAACAAGAGCTAATTCTGCAGCAACCCTTTTCACGCTTTCGGCTCTAGACTCAAACAAAGAACTTATAGGCAAATTGAACGCGTTAAAACCGCTGATCAGCCTGTTAGAAGAAGGACATCCTTTAACCATGAAGGATGTTGCATCAGCAATTTTCACATTATGTATGATGCACGACAACAAGGCAAGAGCCGTGAAAGAAGGTGCGATTAGAGTGATTATGATGAAGATGAAGAACCGAGTACATGTCGATGAATTACTAGCTATACTTGCGCTACTATCGACTCATCAGAAGGCCGTCCTTGAAATGGCAGAGCTCGGAGCTGTTCCTTGTCTGCTAAGCGTCATGCGAGAGAGCTCGTGCGAGCGAAATAAGGAGAATTGTGTAGCAATCCTTCAAACTATTTGTCTTTATGATAGATCTAAGTTGAAGGATATAAAAGAAGAGGAGAATAGCTATAGAACAATATCTGAACTTGCTAAGAATGGAACATCAAGGGCTAAGAGAAAAGCTAGTGGAATTCTTGAGAGATTGAATAGGGTTGTTAATATCACACACACTGCATAATGTCTCTTTCTCTCAAGGTATATTTATTCATCTATGTATTTTTTTAAGTTATTGTTGAAGGTGAAAATCTATAAGCAATTATGTACATTCTTTTCTCTCAATCAAGTTATTCTCATCTTAATTTTTCAGTTACTGAATAATGTGAAGCTATAAAGTTCTTCAAGTATATATTAAATATTGTATTTACATTTTTGACATATTCACTTTTACATTTTTTATGTTATGTACAAGAATATTATGATAGAAAATATACAAGTTTAGTGAAAACCTTATAGTTTAATATACATTCTGTGAAAACCTTATAGCTCTGCACCTGCTTAAGTAATATCAACTTGTACAAAGCTTAATCACATTGTTATGGGGAAAATTCACACCAAATAAATAGTTTCATAATTTTATGAGTGATAAAGTTCTAAAGAGTTTTTAACACTTATTCATACCTATGACTTATTTTGATTGAATAATTCATTCATCGATTTTTATAGACAAATGTTAATTGTTAAGATGTTAAGTTAGTAGTTAGATTTTGAACTACAGTGTTCCTTCTCAATCTTTTTCGAGTGTCTCAGCTCAACCACTTAAATTACGTCTTAGAGATATTTTATTTATTAATGTAGCAACACACTTTTAACTATGAGCAATAGGAATTGGGAGTCATAAGGGGACAAAGGGTTGAATGTCATTGCCCTAAATCTATAGAACAGAACACCAAATAGAGGAAATTGACTATTCCTAGAGAAAACTAAACAGTTGCAGACAAAAATGATACTCAACTCTAAAGTCAAACTTTAACTCATGTGCACTTTAAAGTCTAAATTTGAGTTTGAAAAAGTTCATAGTTGTACAATTAAGGTATCTAAAACATAGTCTATTGCTCTTCAAGCAAAGGAATCAATGCCATTGTAGTCCATCATAAATTACTCTCTTCGTCTCATAATAAGTGATTTATTTGTAAAATCAATTTATCACAAAAGGAGTAATTCTTTTGATTTTTAATGTAAATTTAATTGTTATTTTTCAAGTGTAACACTAATTAATATTAATGTTGTCAAGATCGAGATCTTGACAAAGATCTGAAGAGGGAAACAAGATCGCAACAACTAAGATAACAATTAGGATC
>NC_021162.2:49513496-49528759 GCF_000331145.2 Cicer arietinum | reverse complement strand
ATCGGAAGATCATACAATGATTATGTAGGATTGGGAAGAGGTAGCAAGTTTGGAAAATGTAAGATTGTTACAAGGTCAACTATAAAAACTAGTTCAACAAATAAATATGTATCCATTAAGTTTGATACAAACTAAAAGAAAAATGGGTCTTAGGTGATCCAACAACAATAGTACTATCTTCAAAAATCACACATTTAACACATAAATATTTTTTTGTTTTTGTTTTAATTATTTGATTCTCAGGAAAGGAGTTCTAAAGGTAAAATAAAATTTGATAAAAAATTATTTTAATTAAAATTCGTTCTTTGATCACTTGATGCCAACCACTTAGTTAAAATATTTTTTTTTTGCTTTTCGGTTTCCTCACAACCATTATCTTTTCAAAATAAATGAATTCATGCAATGGTTTATCAAAAGAGGATAAATGCATGTGTAAAAATAATGAATAACATAAATGCTTGTACCAAGGAAAAAAATTTATTTTGGCTATAAATGGTTGATATTCTAGTTTCCATAATTTTTACATTTTGATAATTGATTAAAGGCTATCTAGTGGGAATATTGTTGGATTTTATTTATAGATTAACTTTAATTAATAATTAAAAATATAAATTAAATTATTTTATCAACTATTAAATTCTAATTGCACTTAATTATAAATAAATGAATATTATTTATTTGAATTATATTATATGAATGGTGATACGTGATAGGTTGAACCATTCTATAAATTATTCTGCCGAAAAATCATTACTCTTATCTCATAAATATATAAATCGACTTTCCATTAAATCAGTCTTAACATATGCTAGCCATTGATTCATTAATAAGATGACAATGATTATCTTACATTCTTCTATTCTCAAAGACAACTATAATTCTCTCACACTCTTTACCATCTTTTTAAGATAAAAATAAATAAAATTCTATCTTGCACCAATTAAAAATTGTGGCATGCTAAGTGTGATCTAGGTCAATAGCTGAGCATTAAAGTTCTAATTAAGTACATAAAATCAATGAAGTTTAAGAAATTTTAAAAATTAACTCTTCATTAAATAATTAATGTTTTGGTAAACATGTTATTAATATAAAATATTTATTAACTTTGTTTACGACTAATTTCTATTAAAATAAAAATCTATCGATACGTCTATAGAGAGGTTTCTCCTTCCAATCATCTTTTAATTCAATAAAACCGTGTGTTTTTTAATATATATACACAGTTTTATTAAATTAAAAGGTGGTTGGATGGAGAAACCTCCCTATAGATGATACCAATTTTTTTTTAATGGAAATTAGTCATAAACAAATCAATAAATATTTTATATTAATAACATTATATATATATATATATATATATATATATATATATATATATATATATTAAAAATGTTGAAATTTATCTAAAATTTAACAAGCATGCTAAAATTTGCAAGATTCATGTTTAGTCTAATAAAAAAAATCAAGATTTAAATATGACTTTTTATCTGTTATAGATTTATTTTTGAATTTGAGTTTAATCTTTTTGAAAGTATAGTATGATATGTTAGTTTCCTTATAGACAAATTTTATATTCTCATCGTCGAACAAGTAATTTGACCTATGTAAGAAATTAAATTCTATTTTAAAGATTAGCATAACATTTTAAAATTAATTTTGTATGATATATATTTAAACTCTATTTTATATTAATACATGTAAATATGTAAAAAGTTAATTTACTTAAATTACATAAAAAAATTATCATACTAATAATTTAACACAATACATAATTTAATAATAATAATAATAATTTATTTATATTTACTTAAATTCATGGGCCTGATAGTGGTATATATCTTAATCTTTGTATAAAAATAATCTGACTTGATTATGACATAAATTAGTCCATAAATCTATGTGGGCAGGGGATGAGATACTTTCATCCTGCTTCCGAACTAGGATGTCTACATTCAAATGAGCACTACATATGTTCAATCAAGTTTGTTTGTTAAATTAAATAAACAAATCCAAATTTGAGATTTACTTTAATTATTTAAATGAGTCAAACTCGATCCCTTTAAGTTCAACGTGTGCTCATGAATAGTTGGATTAAATATACCATTATACTGTTGACTAAAAAAAGTTATAACTTGTTGGCACATACCCTTTGAGTTTATTTTTTTGAAGTGGAAGCACCTTGTTTTGAGTTGTCTTCTCTTTGAATATTTCCAAATTCTAAGTGAATATTTTGAAATAAATTATTTTGCAAATAAGTGATACTCTTTTTGGTCAAAAATATAAATAAAAATGAGTTAAAGAAAGCTGATGTATTTGATTTTAATTTTAGACAAAATACATCAACTTTTATTTATCAATATTTTTATATATTTTTCATTGAAGTAGTATGAGTTTTATTAGCATTTTTTTATATTATTAAAATATGCAAAATTATATTGAGACTTCTGAGTTTTGAAGTGTCCTTAAATCCTACCTCACTTGCCAATATTATTATATTGAACATTTTGTATAAGTTTATGGTAGTATTTACTAAATCTTTTAAAGACAAAAAACAAAAAGAAGTTATACTGAAAAAAAATAGTGAAAAATTATGAATTCTTGTTTATTTATTTATTATTATTGGATTATAATGCAATAGTCGTTTTTAGACTAAATTACTCTTTTAACCCGTTAACTTATTTTTAATTAATTTAACTTTAGTTCACTAATTATTTTTCTTTTCGTTTTGATCTATTAACTATACTTCTATTAGTCAAATCGACCGTGTTTGTAAAAAAAAAAATTAATTAAATTTTGTCATCTCATTCATCTTCAAACTCATAATAAAACATCCCTCTTTAGCATAAATAATTTGTAGTAATTTTTATGTTTTACATGTTAGTATACAATAATAATAATAATAATAATAATAATAATAATAATAATAGAAAGGGGAAAAGTAATAAATTAAAAGTAAAACAAATTAAAACAAAAGAAAAGAAAAAGAGGAAGGGGAGGAGAGAACGACAAAACAGAAAAGAAAGAGAGAGAAAAAAATGGTGAGACAGAGAAGAAGAAATACTAAGAGAAAGAAGAAGAGAAGGAGAAAAAAAAGAGAGAGAAAACAACCAAAAACATTGACAACCTAAGAAAAGAGAAAGGAAAAGTGCAATTTTGCTAGAAGTCAACTTAAAAAGAATTAGGGTACCATCATTTTCTCCATTCTTTTGGAAATCAAGAGGTGGATTTCCCTTTTTCTATCTCTCATTCATGCATGTATGAAATAATGTGTTCCATAGGTTAGGAATTTGGGGTTTAAGAGTTTGAAATGAAGAAAAGGATTTTTATTTTATTCTTGGTTGGATTTAGGGATTTTGAAATAGATTATTGTAGAATTGAGTAAATTGAAATTTTTGATGCTGTTTTGATGTGTTCATTACTGATTTACTCATAATTTGTAGTATTATTGTTGCAAAGAATTGTTAGGAAATTAGTGTGATAGAAGGAATGTTATTAACTTGAATTTCGCAGGATATATGTGTGATATTTTGATCATAACTTTTTCTATAGACATCCGTTTTGAATGATTTTTAGTTTTCTGGAAACTAGACTCAATTACCTTCAAATTGAAGACAAAATTCGTGATGTTTGATTGAGTATGGATGTTGAAAAATGGGTTACAAGTTGGACCAGAGTTGTTGTTCTGTTTGTTTTCTGTGATTGTCTTTTATTTTGATAAATTGCAAGAATTGGGGCTTAATAAAAATAAAATAAAAATTTTATCTATAAAGTAGACATCATAAGCTTTCCAAAGAGTACTCATTCACTCAATTCTGATACTTATAAGTTCATGTCAGTTGACTCTGTAGTTAAACCCAATTTTGAGTTGTTATAACATAAATTTGGGACTGTTTTGAGAAAAATCTACCTTAAACATATTCTCTGGAATTTTATTTTACATTGTGTGATTTGTATGATATAATTGACTTAATAGCTTATGTTATCATAATAATTTTCAAGGTTGAGTGTATGGTAGTCTTTAATATATGTATTAATAGATGATGTTATATTTGTGTGTATATGTGTGTGGATTGTTATATATAATTCCTATATATTTGATTAAAGTGAGAAGTATAGGATTCATCCTAGCTAGATGAATTCTCCTTCTATATACGACGGAAGCGAGGGGTAAGCGAGGGTAAGTGAGGCACCACTTACGAACGTAATTATGTCCAATCTTACCAAAATAAAGTTACTAACAAGAAGAGGATATTAGTAAAACTAATGTAGTCTTTATGACATACTTGTTAGGTAGAGTTTAAGTCGTTAGATTACTCACGTCTAATGACTTGAATATTTAGAAAGAGTCAAAACTTTACATTGAAGAGAAACTCAGAAAATAAATATAGTCCTGAATTAGGATGCTAATTGATTTAATTTCATTTATTGGGACCCTCTGAGATGTAATATCATCAAACTTTATTCAAATGTGTTACATGTAAAAAGACTTAGATCACATGTTAGAGAAATGAAGCGTATCAGTTTACACTATAGTCTGCTTAAAATTTATAGGAAATTATTTTGAACCATGGATGTGTTATGTACTCCATATTTCTATGCTTTTTCTTTGAAGGATTAGTATGTTTATGAATACATTTTTATGACTTTGTGTCGAGATGGTACTAATCATCTCTTTTGTCGAATTATGCTAATGCTCAAGTTATATTCTAGACAATTAACTTATGGTATTACATTTTTGGTATCAGAGCTAGTCGAACCGATCGTACTGTGGGTAGTTAAAATTAGTTGTTGTTCTTGTTTTGAGACTATATACTTTCTAATTATCAATTCATGAAATATTAAGTCTGATCAACTTTATATTTGTGTTTGATATGTTGAACAATATGGAACCAAATCCAAGACTGCCAGGTAGGCCTCGTAGAGGGCGGAATAATGATGAACGTTGGGAACAAATGATGTAAATGATGCAACGACAACAACTTATGATGCAACAACAACAAGCTGTTACAACCAGCATAATGAATCATCTTGTGCAATCTGTCAGGCCTGCTCATCCACCGCCACCTCCTCATCCAGAGGCCTCAAACAGATTATTTTATGACTTTCACAAGTTGAAACCCCCAGCTTTCCTAGGGAGCTCGGTGCCATTGGAAGCTCAATCATGGTTAGATGAAATGACTAAATTTTTTCTTATGGTGCGATGTACTGAAGAAGATAAAGTAGCTTTTGCTACTCATATGCTACAAGGAGAAGCTGAGAACTGGTGGAAGGGTGCAAAGGCATACATGATAAGTGCGGGTACACCGATGAACTGGGAGATTTTTTGTACTGTATTTCTAGATAAATATATTCCCATGAGTATAAGAAAACAAAAGGAATTTGAATTTACACACCTTCAACAAGGAGACATATCAGTTGTTGATTATGTGGCAAAGTTCGAGGAACTAGCAAGTGTTTGTGCCCAAGCAGAGTACGCCCCAAATTATCGATGGAAGATAAATCAGTTCAAGTGGGGGTTTGAATCCAGAGATTAAAAGTAATTTGGCCCAACTAGAGATAACTTCTTATGCCACTTTGATTCATAAAAGTTACATTGTAGAAGAAAGTCTACGAAGTTTAAAGGAGAACATACAACTCAAGTGGCAACAAAAGAGGGATGCGCCAAAGAGTAATCAACAATTGAAGGTTAAGACGTCCCTTAATAAAGGAAAACAACCCCAAAACTCAGTTGTACCTCAAGCGAGGGGGCCAAGGGAATGTCCTAAGTGTGGAAGATCACATCCAAGAGAATGCTTGTACGATAAGAACATATGCTTTTGATGTGAGATACAGGGACACATGAGTCAAGATTGTCCACAAAGAAAAATGAAAGGGCTAGCCAACTCAAATGGCCCACCCACTGGAAGAGTCTACACTCTTAATGCTAAGAAGGCTAAGGGAAACAACAACTTGATTGTCGGTGAGTGTTTTCTAAATAATGAACCTTTAAAAGTATTGTTTGACACATGTGCTTCTCATTCCTTTATATCCATTAAGTGTGTTTTACGCTTAGGTCTCAAATTAACAGAAATTACACCTCCCATGGTTGTCTCTACAGCGGCTGAGAGTAGTGTCGAAACCTCTTATGTTTGTAAGAGTTGTCATCTCATTGTATCTGATAGAGTCTATCCAATTGATTTGTTTTGTCTACCTTTGAAAGGAATGGATGCCATCTTAGGAATGGATTGGCTTTCAGCTAATCGTGTACTTGTAGATTGTGAATAAAAGATTTTGTATTTTCGTCCTGCTATATTAAATAGAAATGAAACTGATTCCATTCTAATTCCTAGTGTGTCTAACCTCTTACAATGCCTATGTAGTGGGGGTCAAGGTTTTCTACTAACATCATCTTCAGATTCGGGACCTAAACTTGATGTCGCTACAATTCCAGTTGTGAATGAATTTTTGGACGTCTTCCCATAAGATGTAGTATGCCTACCTCCAAAGAGGGAGATAGAGTTCTCCATAGACCTAGTCCCTGGTGCTAATCCAACTTCCATTACTCCTTATAGGATGTCACCTATAGAGTTAAAAGAACTAAAATCTCAATTAGAAGATCTCTTAACTAAGGGTTTTGTAAGGCCGAGTGTCTCTCCATGGGGTGCTCCAGTTTTGTTAGTTAAGAAGAAAGATGGAGGAATGAGACTTTGCATAGATTATAGGCAACTCAACAAAGAAACCATCAAGAACAAGTACCATATTCCTATGATAGATGACTTGTTAGACCAACTTGGAGGAGCCACCGTCTTTTCAAAGATTGACCTTAGATCAGGATACCATCAAATTCGAATAAAGTCTGAAGATGTTCAAAAAATAGCTTTTAAAACAAGGTATGGACACTATGAATTTTTAGTTATGCCATTTGGTGTAACCAATGCTCCGACCGCATTCATGGATTATATGAACCGCATCTTCAGACCTTATTTGGATAAGTTTGTAGTAATCTTTATTGATGATATCCTCATTTATTCTCGAAATTTTGAAGAACACGAATTACACCTCAAGATAGTGTTGCAGATCCTCAGAGATAAGAAATTGTTCGCGAAATTAAGCAAGTGTGAGTTTTGGTTAAGTGAAGTAAAGTTCTTGGGTAATGTGATTTCTCAAGGAGGTGTAACTGTTGACCCTTCTAAGGTCGAAACTGTTTTGAATTGGACTCAACCTAAGAATGTTACGGAAGTTAGAAGCTTCCTAGGGATGGCCGATTATTATCGTAGGTTTATTAGGAAATTTTCCCAAATAGCCTTACCTTTAACCCGTCTCACTCGAAAGGATAATCCTTTTGTATGAGATGAAGATTGTGAAAAGAGTTTTCAAGAGTTGAAAACTCGCTTAACCACTGCACCTATCCTTGTGATTCCCGATTCAACTTTAGGGTTTGAAGTATATTGTGATGCATCCTTAAAAGGATTAGGATGTATGTTGATGCAGAACCGTAAAGTTGTAGCGTATGCCTCTAGACAACTAAGACCCCATGAGGAAAACTACCCTATCCATGACCTTGAGTTAGCAGCCGTAGTTTTTGCCTTGAAGATATGGAGACATTATTTATATGGAGCTAAATTTGAAGTTTTTAGTGGCCATAAGAGCCTGAAATACTTGTTTGACCAAAAGGAATTGAACATGAGGCATATGAGGTGGATGGAGTTTTTGAAAGACTATGATTTTGAGTTAAAGTATCATCCAGGTAAAGCAAATGTGGTCGTTGATGCCTTAAGTCGAAAATCACTCCATGTAGCCTACATGATGGTTAATGAGATGAGCTTATTAGAAGACTTTAGAAAACTTAACCTAAACATGATACCATTAGATGAAGGAATCCTATTATGCCCTATTGAAGTCTCTTCTGATCTCCGTGATAGGATTAGGGAAGCTCAAGAGTATGATGAAGAGTTACAGTCTAAGATAACTCAACCAGACTTTTCCATCACTTCAGATGGGATCATCATATTTAGAGGATGAATTGGTGTACCTAATGCTGAAAACTTGAGAAGAATGATCTTAGAAGAAGCCCATAGAAGTGCGTTATCAATTCACCCAGGTGCCACCAAGATGTATCAATACCTTAAAAAGAACTATTGGTGGTCTAGGATGAAAAGTGACATAGCAATGTATGTTGCACGATGCTTAGTATGTCAAAGAGTTAAAAGTGAACACCAAAGACCCGCATGTTTACTTCAGCCGTTAGAGATTCTAGAGTGGAAATGGGATAAGATATCCATTGTAACACCCCAAAATTTTCATATATATTATATATGTATCTTTTTAGTAATTGCTATGAAGTAGAGAGTCTAAGATTAGGCTAAATTACATTTATGGTCCTTTAACTTAATCTCAGGTAATGTTTTAGTCCTTTATCTTTTTTTTTTTCCCGATTTGGTCCTTTATTCCTAACAATATCAAATAAAGTATGAAACGAATTTGATGAAATTTGTATTATATTGAAGAGTATAATAAATTTTATGATTTTTGATTGAATTTTTTTTTTGAATTTTTGTATAAAAGAGGATAACATTGTTGAAATTTTAAAACATAAAATATCAAATTGTCACTTAAAATTAAAATAAAGGACCAAGTCGGGAAAAAAAAAGATAAAGGACTAAAACGTTACCTGAGATTAAGTTAAAGGACCACAAATGTAATTTAGCCTAAATTTAATTATAAGTTTTTTTGTGCAATTAAGAGAGGACACAAAAAGACTATTGTCCTTTTTGTATCTCATGCATTCATCTTTTTTAAACTAAAATTATAATTTTATTATAATTGTCTACAAAAATAATTCTATGAAATTTTTGGTTTCGTAACTATTAGATAAAAAAATTAAAAGGGTGATGTGACAATCTCTAATTTATTTATTTAATTAAAATTAGTGTGTGACACCCTTCAATATATGGTGAACTCTATTAGTTAATTCAAATTAACTCATACATATAAATTTCAATTGGCTTTGTAACAACCTAATAAAATTAAAGAAATAGTAATTATTGGTAGTATAATGTTGGAATTAAGTGCACTTCAATTTTAGACAAGAAATCAATGGTAATAGTGCAACGTAAATAGCTTATATGTTCATACGTTTCTATTAGGCATCTTGTTGTCACACATATTTGTCATTCTTACACTCTCAAAATAATTTTCTGAGTCGTAAATTCTAATATCTATCGGTGTTGAATTCATTACTGCCTCGTGAGCTATTTCTCGTGCAAATTTAGAGGTGTTAAGAAAGAAAGCGCCTAAGGTAAGGGCTTTTCCCCATGCAATGTTAGGCTAGATATTAAATTAATAGTTTGTAAGATATTGATATAAAACTTGTTGTCTTAAAAGAAAAATATTGATTTTTAATTGCCTTAAAGAATTTAACTATAATATTTTATTTTTATGAGTAATATGTTTGCTTTGATAAACTTAATTATAAATTTCGATTTTTATTATTATAACATGAGTAATATGTTTGATGTCATATATTTGATGTAAAGTTATTATTTGTGTGTTGTTTATGTGTACTTAATTATAAAGCTATGATTTTTATTATGATCTCATGAGTAATATTTTTTTAGGATGTCTTTAATTTAAAGTTTCGATTTTTGTGCTATTTCATTTCAAAGTTTTGATTTTTAAGAAATCTATATGAGTCTTGGGGGAATTGGTGTAAAGTTTTAATTTTAATTATGATAACATGATTAAGTTGATTTTTGTGATGTGTTTAGCGGCAAACCTTGATTTGTGTTTTAAATAATATTATTTTTGTGGTTGCCTAAGTGACTTGTGATTTGTGTTCTGAGTATTTTATCTATGTGGTTGTCTAAGTGGTTTGGTTGGTGGTTTGTATTTTAAATATTTTCATCTTTGTGGTTGCCTAAGTGGCTGGTGATTTGTGTTTTAAATATTGTTATCTTTGTGGTTGCCTAAGTGGCTGGTGAATTGTGTTCTAAATATTATCTTTGTGGTTGCCTAAGTGGCTGGTGAATTGGATTTTAAATATTGTTATCTTTGTGGTTGCCTAAGTGGCTTGTGATTTATGTGATTATCTAATTGGGTGGTGATATGTATCTTTGAGCATCATTATCATTTCATGACATATCATATGCATCTTTGTGGACGCCTGTGTGGCTGGTTTAATTTTCCCCATTGGTATGGGTGACTTCTGTGTGGACGCCTGTGTGGCTGGTTATATCCGGATCATATATGTTTAGGAGCATGCATGACTTGCATACATTTTTATATTATTTTATTTTGATCTAATTATTTGCTATACGATTGCTACTTGATTTATTTAGATACATTCTATGACTTTTGATACATCTTTAAGAACTATTAAAGAATCAATTTTTTTAAAATCTTTTATTACGAAAAGATTTTATATTCATATTTTATGGTTGTTAATTTATTATTTGGTTTAATTTTGTTGTGGGATGAACTGACCCCTTACACCAACATTTAGGTACTAATGATTTCAAAGAGTTGCATGAATGACGTTTGATTGGTGCACGCACGTGGGAAAATTATATTTTACTTAAAAATAATATTTTGTATTACTAAATTTTTGCGGCACATTGTAAAGTTATTTACTCTTCATCATTAACTTTTAATAGAAATGCAGACGTGATATTTCATTAGCTAGAAAAAAATTGAATGTCATTAATTTCAGTCAACATTGTTTCTTTTGAATTTCACTTAAAGAGAATTTATTTTATTTTGGACCATAAATGAATATTGATCTAATAATTGGAATATTAATTTTGTAAATGAATAAATAAATAAATAATATTTTAGTAAATTACATTACGTTCTTTTAATGAGAAAAAAAAATTAATTAGTTGTTTCTAAAAGAAAATAAATATTTTTCCGTAATATTCGTAACAAAAATTTGGGGCGTTACATCCATGGACTTTGTAATAGGGTTACCTCGTACCCAAGCAAGGTACGATTCTATATGGGTCATAGTGGATCGATTAACTAAGTCGACCCACTTTATTCCAGTGAAAACTACCTACAATACCCTCAAGTTGGCTAAGATATTTATTAAGGAGGTAGTAAGATTGCATGGAGTGCCAACCAACATTGTGTCAGACAGGGATCCTAAGTTTACATCACAATTTTGGAAAGCATTCCATAGAGCTTTTGGAACTTGTTTGAATCTTAGTACCGCTTACCACCCTCAAACCGATGGTCAAACTGAGATGACCATTCAAACACTAGAAGATATGCTTAGAGCTTGTATCTTAGAAGATGGAGGAAATTGGGATGCACATTTACTTTTAGTGGAGTTTTCCTACAATAACAGTTACCATTCAAGTATAGGTATGACACCTTATGAAGCCTTGTATGGACGTAAGTGTAGGACCCCTTTGTGTTGGCCAGAGGTTGGAGATAAAGGAATCTTAAGACCAGATGTCATCAGGGAAACCACAAAAAAGATTAGATTGATAAGAGATAAAATGAGAATAGCCCAAAGTCGACAAAAGAGTTATGCTGACAACAGAAGAAGGCCTCTAGAATTTGAAGAAGGTGATCACGTTTTTCTTAAAGTCACTCCCACTATAGGTATTGGAAGATCTATAAGAGTAAAAAAATTGAGTCCTCGTTTCATAGGTCCTTACCAAATCCTTCGTCGTATAGGTCCAATGACATACCAATTAGTTTTACCTCCTTCTTGTCTGGATTACACGATATCTTCCATGTGTCTCAACTCAAAAAGTACATTCATGACCCGTCACAAACTTTACACCATGATTCAATCCAATTGAAGCCAAACCTTACTTTTAAACCAGTACCAAATTGAATTGTGGACCGCAACTTGAAAACATTAAGAAAAAAGACAATTTCATTGGTGAAGGTTATTTGGGAAGGTATGTCGCCCGAAGATGCCACTTGGGAACTTGAGTCTGAAATCTTGGAGAAGTATCCTCACTTGTTTTATTAGGTAAGTTACTAAATTTTGAGGACAAAATTTATTTAAGAGGGGAATGATGTAACATCCCTCTTTAGCATAAATAGTTTGTAGTAATTTTTATGTTTTACATGTTAGTATACAATAATAATAATAATAATAATAATAATAATAATAATAATAATAATAATAATAATAATAGAAAATGGGAAAGTAATAAACTAAAAGTAAAATAAATAAAACAAATTAAAACAAAAGAAAAGAAAAAGAGGAAGGAGAGGAGAGAACGGTAAAACAGAAAAGAAAGGGAGAGAAAAAAATGGTGAGATAGAGAAGAAGAAAGAGTGAGAGAAAGAAGAAGAGAAGGAGAAAGAAAAAAAAAAAAAAAAAGACAAAAAACAACCAAAAACGTTGACAACCCAAGAAAAGAGAAAGAAAAAGTGCAATTTTGCTAGAAGTCAACGTAGAAAGAGTTGAGGGTACCATCATTTTCTCCATTCTTTTGGAAATCAAGAGGTGAGTTTCCCTTTTTCTATTTCTCATGCATGTATGAAATAATGTGTTCCATAGGTTAGGAATTTGGGGTTTAAGAGTTTGAAATGAAGAAAGGAATTTTTATTTTATTCTTAGTTGGATTTAGGGATTTTGAAATAGATTATTGTAGAGTTGAGTAAATTGAAATTTTTGATGTTGTTTTGATGTGTTCATTACTGATTTACTCATAATTTGTAGCATTATTGTTGCAAAGAATTGTTAGGAAATTAGTGTGATAGAAGGAATGTTATTAACTTGAATTTTGCAGGACATATGTGTGATGTTTTGGTCATAACATTTTCTATAGACATCCATTTGGAATGATTTTTAGTTTTCTGGAAACTAGACTCAATTACCTTCAAATTGAGTACAAAATTCGTGATGTTTGATTGAGTATTGATGTTGAAAAATGGGTTACAAGTTGGACCAGAGTTGTTGTTCTGTTTGTTTTCTGTCAGTGTTTTATTTTGATAAACTGCAAGAATTGAGGCTTAATAAAAATAAAATAAATTTTTTATCTATAAAGTAGACATCATAAGCTTTCCAAAGAGTACTCATTCACTCAATTCTGATACTTATAAGTTTCTGTCAGTTGACTCTAAAGTTAAACTCGATTTTGAGTTGTCATAACATAAATTTGGGACTGTTTTGGGAAAAATCTACCTTAAACATATTCTCTAGAATTTTATTTTACATTGTGTGATTTGCATGATATAATTGACTTAATAGCTTATGTTATCATAATAATTTTCAAGGTTGAGTGTATGGTAGTCTTTAATATATGTATTAATAGATGATGTTATATATGTGTGGATTATTATATATAATTCCTATATATTTGATTAAAGTGAGAAGTATAGGATTCATCCTAGCTAGATGAATTCTCCGTCTATATACGACGGAAGCGAGGGGTAAGCGAGGGTAAGTGGGGCACCACTTAAGGACGTAATTATGTCCAATCTTACCAAAATAAAGTTACTAACAAGAAGAGGGCATTAGTAAAACTAATGTAGTCTTTATGACATGCTTGTTAGGTAGAGTTTAAGTCGTTAGATTACTCACGTCTAATAACTTGAATATTTAGAAAGAGTCAAAACTTTATATTGAAGAGAAACTCAGAAAATAAATATAGTCCTGAATTAGGATGCTAATTGATTTAATTTCATTTATTGGGACTCACTGAGATGTAATCTCATCCAACTTTATTCAAATGTGTTACAGGTAAAAAGGCTTAGATCACATGTTGGAGAAATGAAGCGTATCAGTTTACACTATAGTTTAAAATTTATGGGGAATTATTTTGAACCATGGATGTGTTATGTACTCCATATTTCTATGCTTTTTCTTTGAAGGATTAATATGTGTATGAATACATTTTCATGACTTTGTGTCGAGATTGTACTAATCATCTCTTTTATCGAATTATGCTAATGCTCAAGTTATATTTTAAACAATTAACTGATGATATTACACATAACTTATAAATTTACGATCTTCTTCAATTTAAAAACCGATAAAATTTATTAAATATGTGACTTTCAAAACTATGACAATAATCAAAATCTCATATTCACATAAAATGTCAAAAAGTGCTCAATTTGTTGAATGAACTATGTTAATCATCCAACCTTACTTTTATTGAATATGAACACATGTATTTAGAGTGATTGCCAATTGAGATGGATCAAAACAAGAAGAGACTAAGATATTTGGAAGTGAAATTGTAGTTTAGCCCAGTATACTTTGAAGGCAAGAGATTGAGGTAGTGATGTTGTAAAAATAGAAAACTTTTTAGAAGTGTTATACTAAAGAGAGATAATAGATTTTTACAATAAACAAGTGTTTCTGTTTTAGGGGTTTTTTAATTTGAAATGGTTTTGAATTTGTTAGTTATATATTTGAAAGGTTATGAGTTTAAAGTCATATATTTGAAGAATTTTTTGAGTTTTTAGATTGAAGGATATAATAAATTTTTGGTTTTATGTCTTTGGAAATGAGTGAGATGACAAATTAACATTTTTGGACATAGAGATGTATAGTTAAGGGGTCAAAATAGAACGAATAAATAATTAGAAGACTAAATTGAAATCAAAAAATAAATTAAGGAACTAAAAAGAATAATTTAATTTTTATTTTTTTATCTCAACCCCTGATTTTCATGAAAAATGACTTAGATCATGCATACAAAATTTGAGTATACGACAAATAAAATTTAGTTATAAATTATTTCAATTAAAGATAAAATTTGGTTATATGCGAATAAGTTAATAATCTTTAGTTAGCCATTAAACAAAAATAGTTAGCCTTATTTAAATTAAAGAATAAAACTCAAACTTTTAGCTAGGCTTGTTTAAATAAATGGGTTGAAAATGAACCACAATTAGATCCATATCTATTATATATCTGCAAAAATATTTTGTGTTAAGTAGGGTAAAAATATACATTATAAATACTGCGAGTGATTATCCGTAAAATAAAGAAAATATGAGTGCATACGTGTATAGTCTGTGCCTTGCAGTTCACTTTTGACACCTCTTGTGTTAGTTAGCTTACGCAGTGTGCCAAGAGTTAGTACAATGCTCTAACACACATTCCAAAACCTTATTTAGCTAACAATTCTTCTGATCTTAGATGCAATGAAGAGGAGATTGTTATGACTTAATTGAATGACTATGTAAAATAATTTTATATTATTGATTATAAATAATAAAAACTAACCGTACATATATTAAGAATAATAATTAATTTTGTTAGTTATATATAATAATAATAATAATAATAATAATAATAATAATAATAA
>NC_021162.2:49501957-49513007 GCF_000331145.2 Cicer arietinum | reverse complement strand
ATAATAATAATAATAATAATAATAATAATAATAATAATAATAATAATAATAATAATAATAATAATAATAATAATAATAATAATAATAATAATAATAATAATGTTTCAATACCGCACTTAAATTTTACTTTTCAATCGACCAAAATGTGACTATTTTTTTGCAAGCAACTAATCATGAATTTGTTTACTCTGCTACTCTGGCTTCATCTTACCGATTTCTATTTATTTTTACAACCTATAAACTCAATTCAATGTTTTATGTCACTAACCACAACGCTTGAACATTAATCATAGCTTCCATGAAAAACTATTTCACCCATTGTTTTTGGCTTTAAAACGTTTCAACTTGCATGAATAATAATGTACATTATCATATATCAATCATCACACTCAACATGACTCTCACATTGTTTCCACTTCGTTTATTCCTTCTAAAGTCACTAATCAATACAAAAAGTCTACAACTTGCATTCAGATTCACCTCTTCCCTCGTTTATCTTCCAAACCCACACGTTTCACCCATTAAACATGAAGAAAAATACACCTTTTTCAACCCTTTTGTGATATTGCGTGATTACAAGTTTTCAGGGAAGCTCAACGCTAGGAACACAAAAATCTTGCATGCCCATTTGCTTAAAACTCATGATTTACAATGTGATATCTTCTCCGTGAACTCTTTGATTGATTTCTATTGTAAATCTGCTGACATGGTTGTTGCTCACAAGCTGTTTGATACAATTGCTGTTCCAAATATTGTTTCTTGGAATGTTATGATATCTGGTTACGATCATAATTCGATGTTTTTGAAGTCGTTGGAGATGTTTTGTAGGATGCATTTGTTTGGTTTTGAGCCTGATGAGTTTAGTTATGGGAGTGTTCTTTCGGCTTGTGTAGCTCTGCAGGCTCCATTGTTTGGTATGCAAGTTTTTTCACTTGTTGTGAAAAATGGTTTTCTTTCAAATGGTTATGTTCAGACTCGAATGGTGGATATGTTTTGCAAAAACTGCAACTTTAGGGAGGCTTTAAGATTTTTTAATGATGCTGCTTCATGTGATAATGTGGCAAGTTGGAATGCAATTATTTCTTTGGCAGTTAAAAATGGTGAAAACCAGGTTGCTTTGAAGTTGTTTCGTCAAATGTGTCGTGCGTCTTGGATGCCGAATAGTTACACCTTTCCAACCATCTTAACAGCGTGTTGTGCACTTAAAGAGATGCAGATAGGGAAAGGAGTTCACGGGCGGGCAATCAAATGTGGTGCAATGGATGTCTTTGTGGAGACCGCTATCGTTGATTTGTATGCAAAATTTGGATGTATGAGCGAAGCTTATAGACAATTCTCTCGAATGCAAGTCCGTAATGTGGTTTCTTGGACTGCTATAATTTCTGGGTTTCTGCAAGAGGATAATAGTATTTTTGCATTAAATCTTTTCAAAGAAATGAGACAAATAGGGATGGAGATAAATACCTATACTGTTACTAGTGTACTTTCTGCATGTGCTAAACCTGGGATGATTGAGGAGGCGGAACAAGTTCATTCCTTGGTATTAAAATTAGGGTTGATATTGGATGTTAAGGTCAGGGCTACTTTAATCAACATGTATGCAAAAATAGGAGAAGTTGGACTATCCGAGTTAGTCTTCACCGAGACAAATAATACGAAGGATTGTGGCATTTGGGCATCCATGCTGTCTTCTTGTGCTCAGAACCAAAATTCTGGAAGGGCAATTGAGTTATTCACTATAATGTTAGGAGAAGGAGTGAAACCTGATGAGTATTGTATTTGTAGTTTGTTAAGTATTATGAACTGCTTAAATCTAGGGTCACAGGTGCATGGTTACATTTTGAAATCTGGTTTAGTCGCTGACGCTTCTGTAGGCTGTTCGCTTTTTACAATGTACTCAAAATGCGGTTGTTTAGAGGAATCTTATGAAGTTTTTCGGCTAGTTCTTGTCAAGGATAATGTCTCATGGGCCTCCATGATTTCTGGTTTTGCAGAGCATGGATATCCAGATCGAGCTCTTCGACTATTTAAAGAAATGCTATATCAAGAAATTGTACCTGATCGCATTACATTAATCTCGACTCTAACTGCGTGTGCTGATCTTGGTTTCTTGCAGAGAGGTAGAGAAATTCATGGGTATGCTTTTTGTTTAGGACTAGGAACCAACACAGTTGTTGGTGGTGCACTTGTAAACATGTATTCTAAGTGTGGAAGCTTGAGTTTGGCAAGTAAGGTGTTTGATATGCTTCTCTATAAGGATGCATTTGCTTGCTCTTCCTTGGTCTCGGCGTATGCTCAAAAGGGTTTAATCGAAGAGTCGTTTTCGCTATTCCATGATATGCTCCTAAATGATGTAACAGTTGATGCTTTCACAATTTCATCCATTCTTGGAACTGCTTCACTTTTGTGTCGATCAGACATTGGAACTCAATTGCACGCCTACGTTGAAAAGGTGGGGTTACAAGCCAATGTATCGGTTGGAAGTTCACTGGTGACAATGTACTCAAAATGTGGAAGTATTGAAGATTGCCGTAAAGCGTTTGATGATGTTGAGATGCCTGACCTTATAGGTTGGACATCCATCATAGTGAGCTATGCTCAACATGGTAAAGGTGCAGAGGCTTTATCTGCATATGAACTTATGAAAAGTGAAGGAATCCAACCTGATGCAGTAACTTTTGTTGGGATTTTATCGGCTTGTAGCCGTAGTGGCCTCGTTGAAGAAGCCTTCTTCTATCTTAATTCAATGCTTGAAGACTACAACATCACGCCGAGTCATCGTCATTACGCTTGTATTGTTGATCTTCTCAGTCGATCGGGTAGACTAAGAGAAGCCGAAAGTTTCATTAACAACATGCCTGTCGAACCCGATGCTTTAATATGGGGAACTTTGCTTGCTGCTTGTAAGGTCCATGGCGATTTTGAGCTCGGGAAGTTAGCGGCAAAAAAAGTAATGGAATTGGAACCAAGTGATGTTGGTGCTTATGTGTCTTTTTCAAACATTTGTGCAGATGGAGGACAGTGGGAAGAAGTCACAAAAATTAGAAGTTCTTTGAACAAAACTGGGATGAAGAAAGAACCTGGATGGAGCCTCGTGTGAAAAGCAAGGTTGTCCTGATTCACGACTCTTCATATCGGATAATTTGATCTCTTGGATTCCTTACATGAACATATGGAAACAGAATAGTGAGCTGACATCTGAACACTAGATTATTTAAAATTTGTTGATGGAACTTGTAGAATCAACTCAATTCCATTCCATCTAATAATGACTCAATTTTTCTCCCCACAATTTTGGAGTATAGGGTGGGAATGGGACTAGCTTGTTTATTAATCTCCCATCCATCATGTAATATCCAAACAATGTATGCTAATTTTACTTGTGTCTTGTCTCAACCAAACATATGTCATGTGTATCCTTAACATTGAATTATGCCAATGATCTGAATATACAATTCATGATTATACGTCTACTACAACCTTCCTCGGTCGAAAACATTGTTTGGAAGTTGAAACTTTAATTTGTTTTAGTATTCTGCTATTTTGATTTAGTACAGCTTAGAAGGGATAATTATCCATGGATCTCCTTGGAAGCAATATGTACAATCCCAGCATTCACTACCTCAGTGAATGCAGCTCCACCACACTATGATACAAATAATAATACTGTAAGTCATATAGATAGACCTAAAATTTTTGTGATTTCCATTTCCTATGCTAATCTTACATTCTTTTGCATGGAAAATATTTATTAATAATTTACATATTTGCATGGCAGATAAATATTGGTAATTTAGGCCTTTAATGTCGCAGAGAAGAAGCTGAAGCAAAATTTTCAACTATTCAGATAAATTGTCTCTGTCAAAATCCATGCTTGCAATGGATGTTGTTTTGCTCAATTTGAGACTAGGGCTTCTTCCCTCTAATCTTTTTAAGCATGTGAAATTTTAATGTGAAATATTTTGAAACTAAAAGATTAACTTTTTACATGTTGCCTTCCAAAGAAGATTGTTCTAGTATTGGTTTTGTTCCTTTGTTGTCTTGCCATGCTTTGCTGTAGAAAAATATTTGGTGTTGGGACATGTGGAAGATGAGTCTAGATTCTATAGAACAGTCTTGAGATTGTGAAGATGGTGCGTGTTAAGGTGTGAATGGCCAATGTGGATCATTGATTGCATATTTGGAATCACAGTAAGTACAACGAAATCATGTAGCACTGTGGTTTTGTTGAAATTTAAAAATATAGTTTTCGTCAAAATCAAGGTCGTACACTATATATCTGTTAAACTCATTGTCCACCTATTCATGTAATGAGAGTTCTATAATGGGCTAATGACAGAAAATGAAACAAAAAACTGATGATAGATGTCATATGTAGAGAGATACAGTTGTTAAAGAGTTAGTAAAGACTGTAATGATGGATCTTATTTTGGAATTAATTTTTTGAAGAATGTCAAATAGTGTTTCATCAAATGTTTGTGTAGACCATCATTTGTATTTGAAGTTTAGGCATGGCCTTGACTAATATTTTATGACCATTAGCAACAGTTCCCCTTGTGACGACAATCGCAAACTTCTATTATAATAGTTTTTATCATCTAAGTGTTAATAATATTCAAGTTTATATATGAATGGATTTAAGTTCTCTGATTAGCTCAATAGTAGCTGACATGTGGAGTATTATTATATTTGTGCTAACTGATTAGCTACATGATTCCAAGTCAATGACGTGTCTGCTCTGGCTAAAGTCAAGGTTATGAAGCGTATGCCTTTATTGTATGCATAAATGCTGGCTTTGCACAATAACCCAACAGTTAAGTTGTCTCGTTTTAAATTTAGTATACATATTGCAGTGGGTCCTACAGATAACTTATATGAGTACTCAAAAGATTACCTATCAACAAAATATTTATTAAAATTGACATGAGACTTTGAATTCACGTGAGATATGAGTCGCATTCTTACCAATAGATCAAATTTTGTTGGCTAATAAGATGATAAAATAGAACTTATACTCATGAAGACGAATTCATTATAGGATTGACAAGAGTGGTTTTCATATTTACTTGTGTTTTTTTCGATGGTGTGACAAACACCACCTAAAAACTTACGTATGCAAAGAAAATATCCCAAATTTAAATCTAAATAGTTACAAAAAATATTCAACTTAACAAAGTCGATATTTTCAGTTGAATTAGGTCTTACGAACATTTACTTGAGATTGAAATGAAACAAGAAAGTAATGTGTTAGTAAGATTTTAAATACTTTTGCACTTTCACCGATGGATGTTACTTTTTCACACATTGCAGATAAAAAAGGTTGTCAATGGAGGTTAATAAAGGTCTTAGAAATGTAGGCCGCTTGAGATATGGACTAATTTTTCCCTCTTTGGTCATCAAATACCACGCAAGCAATGGTTAGCAGCGTCAACTGCCAAGTAAGCAATTTAATGTGTCACAATTGAAATTTCTCGAAGATTAAAAGTAGAGTTTGTTTTTCATATAAACCAACTTGAGTTTTGAGTTTTTTTTTTCATTGACCCAATTACGTATGTATCCTTATTTTATTTTGACGTGTCAATGTTAGGGAATTGGGAGGTTCAATAAAAAAAAAAAAACTATATGATTAGCTTGTATTTGGATAATATGGAAAGCCATGAAAAATCATGTATTCAAGAATGAAGAATCGAGAGTGGGTCAAATAGTAAATAATGATTTTGGGTAAATTTAATCCAGAAGAAACAAATAAAGAAAATAACTGGGCGAAATTGATTGATAATAATTGAGAGTGCAGAGAGGAAATCACAAATTTGGATAATCTGATATCACACTTCTGTGCATAGAAATATCAACAAATAATTATTGAAATCTCACCTCTAGTAATCCCTCACACAAAAATTGACTGTACACGTACACATACACATGCACGAGAATTGATGTATGCACACAATATCAAGTGCTTGTATCATTCCTCTAAATGAAAATAATAATGTTACAACAGATGAATAATGCCACTAACTTTTGGTTGAACAAAAATCTTCATTCTTACTATCTTGGCAAATGTCTGATACCAACAACTGTTCTTGAATACAAGCTGCAAGCTTAGAAACTTTCTCATCATCTAAATTAAGGGGACGCCTTAGCAAACTCTATATAAACAAGGGATTTTATTATCAATTAGTACTCACAGTGCATAATAAAAGGATCATGATGCGCTTCTGTGAAAGAAACACACGATTACACAGTAAACAATTTCCGCCGTTAATTTGAAATCGGATGACTCAGAATCTTTGCCATTGATTTCAATTAGACAGTCGAGATTGAAAATTGTGTGACGCGGTTAATGCAGGGAATCCATTTCCATAATAGTTATATGTATATTAGATAAAACATGAGATGGAAATGAAACATTACCTCAGAAGTCCACAAGCAATCGTATGCTTTACGGGGTATTATGTGGATATGAGTCTGAAATGAACATGTTTTATATAGTAAAATAAATCAAATTTCACAATTTGTGAAGTAAATATATAATTCTACAAAATTACTAGTAATAGAAGAGAAAATACAAAATCTTACATGAAATATTACTTGGCCGGCAGCTTCTCCATTATTAATCAACAGGTTGAATGAATCTGCAGAATTCAAACATCTGATGAAACACTATGGTGTAAGATATTATCTCATATGAAAGCAAATGGAACAAAAATGACAATGCGTAGGGTGACGATAATTTTCTCCAAACAGTTTGATACACTACATGACAGTGTTGTCAACTGCAGATAGTGGAAAATAGTAGTTTATTCAAATTTTGCTATGCCATAATGCTATATTACCACTATAGCCTCAATTTGACAATATTTTGTACTAAATAGCATATTTTGAAACAAGAGCTGTTTAAACTCTGTTACACTATAACGCCTGTATAGCTGCTAGTTCACAACACTGCTGCATGAAAATGGTTATACTACGAATGATCCATACGAACTACATTATGAAACAAGAATCTAGTTATATATATGTTAGAAAACCAAGAATTGGATTCTAAGGATTTAGAGGAAGAGCACTAGTATTTAGAAAAAGATAAAAAATAATAGGAGAGAATCTCTCCAAGAACAAGATACACAAGAGCGAATACACTCCTCAAGGACGAATGCACCCTTCAACCGGAATACCAGTTAAGAAAATTCTGATTTGCAAAAGATACTTCTATAAGGGATGGAACCTTTATTTATAGGGCAAAAGATCCCTACCTACCTACTAACAACATTGCAGTCTAACAAACACCTAATTATTCCTGTAACAATCTCAACCAATGAACTACTTCTATTTCTACCTAACTAACTCTCCTATATCTAAGTCCAAACAATATACCAGAAAAGGAATTGCGAGGTATCTGTCAGATATGTACCAGCAGAGTTCCCCAAATGAGTGATATACAAAAACAAGACAAGACAAAGCAAAGCAAAGGTATGATAATGTATGAGTATGAGCATGGAATTACGTACTGCAGCCAGTAGCCTTCATGATTGCATTGCTAATGAAGGGCACTTTGGAACACATTGCACCTACCACCTGTACCATAAGTCAATCAGCCTAGGCAAATAAAGAGGACCATTGTCTCGCATATACAACTAATAAATTTAAATTGGTTAAAATCACAAGCACACAATTTTGTGTATCTTTTGGTTTTACACGTCATTGAGCAACAAATTTAGCAGAGCTTTCAAGCTTGAAAACATTGAAAGAAACCAAAGGAACGAGGGGTTATGACTTATGAGTCTCCAACATGTGTTTTATATGGTCATCATACCCTATTCATGCATTTTCTGTGTCTTGTAATTTAAGTTGTTTGTTTTACTTTAGACAAATCTAACACAAAAAACCTTTGTAAGTGAATTTTCCTTATGGAGAAAGGATTTATCAACTTAAAAATAAAATCAGTATAGCTGGTAAAAAAAGTGAGAGCAAAAAGAGACCCAATCTCCTTGTACCTATTGAAAATTACTTACTGATGAAGGAGTAGCATCCAATGAAGGGAAGTGAGATTTCGGGATAATGAGAGAGTGCCTGGTAAACAAAATGCAGAAGTGAGATGTAGATAGATATGCAATGGCATGCAGAATAGTTGAAAAAATGAATTGAAATTGGATTGTCAACTTGTAGGCATGATTTCTGAATCAGACAATATGTCATAGTCAAACTAGGTAATTATCCAACATTTAACTAATTCATTCAAAATGGAATAATGGATATTTCGATGTTCTTAAACAAAACTTTACATCATTTTCCTTTCTCTTCTGTCCCACATTAACTTGAATATAAACAATATCATGTTTCAAGGTATAACACAGCAAAAAAAAAAAGGCTGAGTGGTATTTTTGTAATTAATTAAAAAAAATTACCCTTCTATGCTAGTATACTTAAACCCTTTACCTTCTTCCTTTAAATCTTCTTGTTATCTTACTTTATCCCCCTTAGAACAGTTATCTATTATAACACTAGTGTTTTGTAAGGTTGCAAACGAAAGGGATTATGTACATTTGAAGCCATTCTAACTCTCTTCGTGGTTAACACTATTATCATGTTAACTTTTTGTTACTTAGAAACGTAGTCATGAAACCATAACTGCATTAGACGGTTTCTCAATCTAAAATTTTTCACTCTCGCTGCTCATTTTTAGTTAATAATATTAGAGGTTCAATAAATTTAATTTTGTTTACCAATGAACCATTTGAAAAATATATATTTATAACTTAAACTATTTCTTAGATGTGTTCTCATACGATACAGAACATGGGAAGAAAAATTAGAGGTATCAAACATTAACTTATACAAGTATATTCTATATTCAATGCTACAACTCATAATAGATAAAAATTCAAATGCATACTTCTTACATGCTCCATGTACAGACAGATGTACAAGAGCAGCCAATTTTGTGAAATAACACAACATTAAATGTATGGAATTGAAACTAGGACGTATGATACCTTACCCATGACTCAACGGATTTGTATCCAATATGCATAGGCACATGTCATCTTCATAAAGCTGTTAGAGTGACAAGATATTAAAAAGAGTCAAGGTCAAGGTCAAGACAAAACATGGTTGGATTGTAGATCAATAATTAGTAATGAGTATAACAACAGCAACCGAACCTTATGTCACATGGTAGGGTCGGCTAAGTATAACTAATAAAGATTAATAACAACAAAATTTATGTTGAGCACAATGGATGAAAATGTAAACATGTTTGGAAGGATTTCAAAGAGCATGATTCATAATTTCAAATAACTTTGTATGCCTAAGCATTGAAGCTAAGGGCAGCCTGGTGTTATAGAACTACTGCCGCCTTTCCTAACATTTGCAAACAGACGATTGCACTACTTGAATTGAACTAGTAAACACATCAAACACAACAATGGAAAAAACTAGTTGATTGTTTAGGGCTCACAAAACTTCCACTTTAATCAGTATTTCACTTTTTTGTACTTTTAAACAACAAAATTCCATATATAAATTCTGAATATGCACAAAACCTGTAAGCCCTAAACCAATAGCTGCAATAAGTTTAAGTTCTGGAAACAAAGTATCACTAATCCCAATTCAATGACACTCCCTCGCCCTCCTTTTCAGATTCATTTATAAAAAAAATTGCAGCTTCAAGAATCAAGATGAAACTCCCATCAACCAAATTTGAAACACTACTAATAATAACCTATGAAACATTGACACAAACATTGTCACACGACACCAACACTTTGACACCGACAATAATTTCAAAAATGAAAGTAATTGAATGTAACTACATGTGCCGATGTCAGATATTGACACGCGTCGAAGTTGTGTCGATATCTGACACTAACTTATGTCGGACACCTGATCAGACATACCTTCAATTAGACGAGTCAGTGCTATGAAGCAAATTACCAATCCTAGATAAACACACAATATTCCACACTTTCCAATTTAGAAGCATAGTGTTCCGTTTTAAGGAAAACATTTGCAATTGCTTAGCATTTATACGTCTTAGACAGGCCACATGATTACTTTTCTAGAAACGAAGTGATTAACCAATGCCATCAATTCACATTTTTGACAACATTTTTTTTTTGACAAATAGAAATTTAGGTGAGATGAGTCTTGGGGGTTCTTTCGGGTCAGGGAAAAGACCAAAGGCTCAAAGAGCACTTACAAGTTACAATTACAAATACTTACACTTAACCCACCAACAGAGTCTTCACATCAGCAGCAGAATTCAAACCTAGATTCTAATGGGACGAGCGGAACCCTTACCATGTAGACCAACCTTCTTCTTTGACCACATTTTTGACAACTTAATGAGTCTATAAATACTCACTTATTGTTACTAATAATGTATTTAACCACACATCAGTGATACCATTTCCTATCTTATCATACCCAAGAAGTTGGAGTAATTGGTTTGCACACACCTAAAATTGATTCTTACTCTTCTAAAGTGAACTGTAGGCAGTAAAACAATAAACCTTAACAATTGATGAAAAATATCAATTGTTCACAAAATATATATTTTAAAATAATATCAAAGTTTGACTTTCTCATTCTTCATCATGATATCTTACTTTATCCTCAAAAGTGAAAACTTTTCACTTTAAAGAAGCGAAATCCACTTAAATGACAATTTCATATCTTTGACTGAAATAATTTAGCTCCAAATTAATTAAAAATCAAGGTAGTACACAAAAAAAAAAAAACTTTTCATCCATTTTATTGTAAAAAATTATCCTTTGATTTGGAGGATCATATTAATCTCAACAATCTTCTTATCATTATTTACTCTAAAAATAACTATTCACTCAAAAACAAAGGAAAAACAAACAGGTTTAAGCTTAACCAAAAATAAATATAATAATGAAAAGAAAAAGGAAAAAAAAAAAAAAAACCTTGAGAGCAGGTGATTGACCACGAATAATGTTGCAAAAGACGCAATCGTGTAACGAATTCTGATTTTGAGTATCATCTAATCGGGTTTCGGAGCAAACCGAACCCGAGAGGGAGGAAGAGC
>NC_021162.2:49499044-49501897 GCF_000331145.2 Cicer arietinum | reverse complement strand
AGCGTGGATCCGAAGTTAAACGGGTCGTGTTGAGATGGGAACATAAAACGGTAACCCTTCTGGTTGCTTCAACGGACATCTTCGTATGGTAGCTCGGAAATTAGAAAGAGAGGAGAGAGATAGTAATAATGGGGAGGTGCATTTCGTGGTTGTTCGTTATGGGGGGTTTGAAATGGAAGCACGAGAAAGGGAGGAAAATGCAACGACCACGCTTTTGTTTTTTTTAATGTTGCTGCTGGCTGCTGCATAACACAAGGAATATATTTATCTTTCTATCTTATCCACGTTTGAGGCTGTTGTGGGAGCCAATGGACTATGGTCATTAAATAGTTGTTATATTAGCAATCTCTAATGGGTTATTTTATCTCACAGGGAGCACTATTTTTTACCTTTTAAGTAATATTCCATCCCAAAATATAACAAAAATGAATTACAGAAAATTAATATATTTAGTATATAATTTGGATAAAATATATCAACTAACTTAACAATTTTGTTTTAAAATAGTTGCAGAATTTTATATTTTTCATAAAAATTGTGTTGTCACCATTAAATTAATGATTTATGAAATATATTAGTATAAATTAAAATATTGTGTATCTAATAGTGTATTTACTTATGCAATGAACTTTGATTTTGAGAATAACAACCACAACTAATGAAAATAGTTTATTTCTCATGAATTTTGTGAAAAATTAAATATATAATCTTATAGGATATTAATTATTAAATGATTATTTGATAACATATATAGATATATACTTGTTTTTTTTATGAGACATATACTTTTACAAATGTTGAAAATACATTGACTATACAATAATTTGTATGAAATGGTCAAATGTGATTGTTATTTTAGGAAGGATGAATAATATTGATTCGATCCAAGGTCGAGGAGGACGATTGGCTTCGTGGATTGGATGAAGATTTGGACTCTAATGGCAGGGTAATACTTGTAAATACTCTAACACTCAAGTAAGTATTAATTCGAGGAGAGTAAGAAATATCATGATAAGAAAGTGTGTGTATGTCCCTTTTCAGGTGTCAGAGACACTGTTTATATAGACTTGAGTACCAACGCAGAGGGGGACAAAAACATTGCATGGTCATTAATATGGGCGGATTCGGCACAATAATGACATTGGGGTTGTTACAACTAGGTTTAGTAACCCTAGTTGTGCTTTGTAGGTTGCGATATTGGGTCGAGTTAGTGTGAGAAGACAGATTGAGTTCTGCTCAGTTCAGAACAGCTGCCCCCCAAGTCGTTGCTGGAAGATGAGGCTATGACTTGAGAAATCGTATAGAAAGGTTCTCTGACATAGATGTTCAATTGGTTTTTATAAATGACAGGTCAAAGTCGTCTTGATTGTTAAGTTGTACTCGATTTTAGTTGTGGCCTAAAGACTTGTTATCGACAGGGAATGTGATCCTTAGTTTTCATCCACAATGTTAACCCAATGTGTTTAGCGTGTTCGACTAGCTTTATAGCCAATATGGTAAAAGATGCCATATTAATTGGTTCTTTGTCGACCTCGAAAGCTCATTTGCTTCCAAGAATTGATTGTTGGTGGTTTATTTCTCCAATTGAAAGGATTTAAGGGATTGGCAAAATGACTTGATATAATGTCTCTTGGGTTCTTTCTTGGCATGTGCCACACTATGGAGTAGGCATTTGAGTACCTAATGCTACTTTGCATTGTTTTGAGGTTTGATTCATAGATTTGTGCCTTTTGAATTTCCACTATTTGACTATTTTGGGTTTATAAATGGTTGTTTTAAAAATTTTAGGGTGTTTTTTTGTTTTCGTCATCTTCCTTTTCTCTTTGTTTTCTAAGGTTTGTGTGAAAGGAAGTCACCCGTCTGTACCAGTGGTGTTCGTCGCTGTAGTACCTAATTTTTGTCCAAGTAATTTAAAATTATTTTAATAATAATAATAATATAGTTAAATATTTTTACAATCATTTTCTCAAAAATACCATTATTTTATATTATATTAAAAATAAAATAAAAAGGAAAAAGAAATAAAATATTTTTTAATTGATCTGCAACCATTGCATTGCTGGGCACACGTTTCCTTCAGTTTTGGGCACTCGTTTCCTTTCGTTCACACTGCCACACGTTTCCTTTCGTTCCAACATTATGTTCAACAAAGTTTCCTTTCAATGAATTTTTGTTGAGTAACAATACAAAATCCAAAATCCAGAACATGTATTTGTACAATGAATGAAAACATTAGCCGTTTCTCTTATAAATTGAGGCAAACAGAACTGAGAGAGGGGGAAATTTTCTAAAACAATCAGAAAACCAGAGAAAGGTAGAAGATAGAGTTGTTATTAGAGAAACAGATCTTACCCATAGCAAACAGATCCATCAAACCCATTCAGCAAACTCAGATCCATCAAACCCATAAGGATATTCAAACCCGTTTTAAGATCAAACCCGTTTTAAGATCAAAGAGACGACCGCATCGGAAAGGTATTTCATTCATCGATTCCTGGTTTGAGTTTGAAATTTTGTGTATGAGTTTGAAATGGGGGGTGAGGTTTGCCCTGTTTGTTTCATTGTTTCCTGATTTGTTTAGCGCTTTCATTTTATTAAGGGTTAGGGTATTATTTTCTTTAAATTATTATTATTTATGTTATGCTTATTATAAAAATTATGAATACAATTAACTAGTAATAAAGGTCATTTATTTTACATTATAACAATTTTTCACTTATTTACAAAATATATTAAAAAAGGATTATATATATAATTAATATAAATTTTTTAATAGATTAAGTTAAAGTCCATATTTTTTTTACTTTTACTATTTTATTCTCGTGGTTATAACTAATTCTATTTCGAAAAAAA
>NC_021162.2:49479350-49498404 GCF_000331145.2 Cicer arietinum | reverse complement strand
TTTCTTGTTGGTTTGGTTTCTCTCTTTATTGTGATTGTTTGGTATAGCTAATGATCCTCTCTTTGGCTTCTGCTTCTTCTTTCGTTGTTTCTCTCTTTGTTGGTTCTTCTCTTTGATTGTCGTTTCTTCTTTGGTGACATCTCTCTTGTCCCCCCGGTTGTCCAACCACCTCCTGCGATTGTTGATCCTCCTCGTTACCCCGAACTTTGTCTGAGCCCTCTTCCAATAAAGAGGTTGTTCTTGATCCTCTTTGGCAGCAGGCTATGGCAGAAGAACTATCTGCATTGCCTAAAACCAATACTTGGGAATTAGTACCTCTTCCTCTTGAAAAACGTGCTATTGGGTCTCGTTGGGTATACAAGATCAAAACTCGTCATCATCTTCAGCATGGAACCCTTACTCTACTGTTTGTCTCTTCTTTTTTACAGATTGCTGATTTGTTCACAAAGATGCATTCCATTAAACGTTTTCGTTTTTTAGTTGACAAACTCTCGATGCTCCATATTAATGCATTGTGAGTTTGAGGGAAGATGTTAGATAATGTTATTATATATTAGTAGTAAGGGTATTTTAGACATTTATGTTTTTTTTATATATATACTCATTGTAACCCTATTAATTGAAGTTTGGTTCATTCTATGTTATGAAACTTAGAGCGATTGTTTCTCTTCTTCCTCTTTCTTCCTCTTTTCATTGTTAACACTAACAAATATCTTTGGACATCTAAATATAGAAAATAAATTTTACAATTTGTATAGTTCATATTTTAAAATTGAAAAAATTCATATTTCTCATTCAAAAGTTATTTTTTATTTTATTTTCATTTTTTTTAACAAATGTCTAAAGAGATTTGTTAGCATGACTCACATTTGGTTATATATAAATTAATTGTTTCAAACTGCGAAAATTGATCCAATCATATAGGGCTATTGAGTAGCAAAACTTTTGTACAAGAGTTTCGTTTTTTTAGTCGTCTTACACTAATATAGAGATCTGAGAATATCACTTTTGCCATTAAGAGGGATAAATCTCATTTAAATTAGTCATATTTCTCTGTATAATTTATTGTACTTCCCTTCTCCCATAATAATTGATCCATTCACAAAAGACAAATTGTCGCAAAATGAATCACCTTTTAGTTTTCAATAATTTTTTTTCATCTACTTTTTAATTAATATTACTTGTATCATGTTCAATGCAATATATTCTATTGTACATTCAAAACATTGATAATTCATCAATATCTAACAAAAATAATTTATTAAAAATAATATTTTTTCTTTCATTTATACATTTTTCTTAATATGTATAAAATGATCAAATGACTCAATTATTTTAAAACACACCTAGTAGTTGACCACCCTATTATAAATCACCTTTAATATTAGACACCTTGAGTGCATTCAAATGGCAAAACTTTTCAAGTGTCCAATTTTTAAGCCAGCTACATATAACAAGTGTTAACGTGCTATTGTACCTTTTACCCTTTAAAGAATAAATAAATTAATAAAAAAATTAACGCAACAGCCATGAGCCATGCTTACACAATGGGCCAAACATAATTTTTTGAATGGGCCGGATTACACAACATACACCCTGCACGGCCCACTTTCCCCCCACCCTAATTTTGCCTCCTCTTATATAAGAGCAGGCAAAGTTCAGTTATAAACTAGAACTACTTGAAACATGAATCAAATAGATTTTCAGTTCAAAAAAATTGAATCGAACCGAACTTGTTTTATAAATCGGTGAATTAGTTTATTGCTTTGAATCGAATCAAACTGATTTTAGTTTAGTTTAATTTTATTTGTTCGAATTAAATTGAATTGTTATAATACAAATGATACCGAACCGAACTGCTTTTGAATTAAATTGAACTAAACTATTTTATTTCTATAAGTTTTTTTTGTTCCTATAGGCCAAATTTTACATAATTAGCCTAATTACTTCTAAAAAAATAGGTTTTGTTCTACTTTTATTGAACTGAAAAATGGTTCGGTTCTAGTTTTTAAAAATTAGTTAGGTTAATAAACTGTTTTTAAAAAAACAGTTTGGTTCTCAATTTTTATAAGTCGTTTCAGTTTAAAAACAGTTTGGTTCAATTCAGTTATGCAGTTTGGTTCAGTTGTTGGTTTTTTTGAACACCCCTACCCTAATAGTTAGATTACAAACTCAGTATTTGCATCCTCTTTTTAGCAATGCCTTACTCTTGCAATTTTAGGGTTTTGTCTTCCTTGCATTAATAAACCACACCCACAACTTTACCACGCCTTGTACCATGTTCATTTGTTCAAGATTAGAGTTTTTTCATCTTTTTCTCAAAACACCCCAAATTGGTGAAAATACAATTTGAAACATATCTCTCAGTCCCACTCTTATCAAAACGGTCCTCTTTGCATCAGAGCTATTATGGTTTTATTTTTTACTATACCTTTCAAACTTCACGGGAGCTATTATGGTTTAATGTTGCTGTATAAGTTTTTGCTTCAATTTATTTGGTTTTTTAAGTTAAAGTTAAAACATTTATTTGTGTTAGCTTAAGTTATTTGTATCTTTTATTCAACTTATTATAGACATTATCTTAATTTTTTTCCTTAATATTTTTTATCAACTTTTATATGACTTAAGTTTGTTTCTGAATCTTTATGTTTATTATGTTAAATGTTTTATGTTAGTATTACGTAATGAATTTTTTTTAATATTATGTGCTAGGTTTGTTTCTTTGTGTTAGTTTTAGTTTACAAACTTGATGTTTATTCTAAAATAAAAATTAGGGAGGAATGATCTATGCTTCAGTTAAAAAAACAGTTAACTACAAATTTCAAGTTAGTGAGGGAAATTTTTATGTCTTCGCTTGTTGTTTTGTCGATGTACAAAGGACTCAAACAAATTTCATTTTATCATTTGATGTTTAATTATTTTTGTTATGTGATTTTATCTCTTCAAAACTTGAATTATTTAATTTAGTTTTTATGATTCTTATTATTTTTAAATAAAATACTCAGTAAATTCCTTCCCGTGCAATGCGCGGGCGTTAAAACTAGTTTGAAACGTTCAAATCCTCATAAAAATCTTAGTGACATCGGGTTGAATTATTGAATTATTAGATTATGATTAGTTTTGAATGCTGTTATATTAATTGAAGTCTTTGAAAATGTTAGAGGCTCCAATAGCTTAAAATATAAAATATAAAATATAAAATGACATATGCAAAATGACATAAAAAGACATTATGAATTAAAAATAAATTTTATCAATTGATGTTTAAAATATTTTTAAAGTAGTTATTTAAATTTTATTAATTTAAATTTTATCGATCTGATATATTATTTATTTATCTTATTATTTATTTTTAATTTAAATAATTAAATAAATTATTCATTTTAAAATATTCATTATTTTAATATTTAAATTATTCATAAATAATTTAAAATTATAATAAATAAACTATTTTTTATTAAAATTATTTTAAATTTTATAAATTAATTATTATTTTATATTGTAAAAAATAAATTATAAAGAGTAAAAAATGATTTTAGTTACATTAGTAAAGGTAAATTGAAAGAAAAAATGATAAATTACAAATTCATAAACTACTTAAATTAACTTATAAAAAATATTTAATTGCTCTTTTGGTCTTCCTATTTTAGTTTAATCATGAAAATAGTCTCTCCATTTTATTTATCCCAAATTTTGTTCTCTAAATACAATCTTGGTCCTCCTATTTTATTAATCATGAAGTATGACTTTTTTAATGATGTGTCAAAAAAAAAATATGTGGAATATTTCATGTGAATTAATTATATTTTATTATTATTCCAAATTTGTAAAACACATTTTCTATTTTTAAAAACACATTCTCTATTTTATTACATCATTTAACTACAAAAATATAATAATAATAATAAAAAAATAAACACATTCATATTATAATCTCTACTTTTTTTCATTCCATCTTCTTCTTCTCCGTCGTCAACAAAAACAAAATCAAGTAAAAAAATTCATTAGCCAAGAGCCAATGTTGATTAAAAATTATCCTTAAAGCATCCAAGATGTCTTGGATAATCATCCCATGAATATGCACATGGTTAACTAACTTGATATATGTAAAACAAAACCAAGATATTTTATTATAATTATCACAAAATAAATAAATTACAGATTGAGATTAATAGTTAAGAGTATTGGAGAGAAATATGAGATTTTTTAGGAAGTTCTGAATTCAGGGAGGATTGAGATGAAGAAAAAATGATCTAGAGCAAAGATTTTCATGACTGCTCCGAAGGTATTAACCTTTGAATGAATATGAAGTCACTTCTGTTTTTGAGATCCACCATCTCAGCCTTCTTCGCGGTATCGCTAGGGTTCGTTATTGACACCATCTTTAGCTTCAAGGTGCTCATTGATGATGACGACTGAGGATGAGAAGAAGAAGAGGAAGAGGAAGGGGAAGGGGAAGAAGATAAAAGATGGAATGAAATGAAATTAGAGATTAGAATACGAATAAGAATGTGTTTTTTTTTTAAGTTTTTTTAATTAAATGATGTAATATAAATTAGAAAATTTGTTTTTAAAAATAGAAAATGTATTTTATAACTTTGGAATAATAATAAAATATAATTAATCCACATTAAATCTTTCACGTCATCTTTTTTTTGACACATTATTAAAAAATAACATTTCATCAAGTTTTGGATCAAGATTGTGTTTGCGGGGTCAAAACTTGAGACAAATAAAATGAAAAGACTATTTTTGTGATTCAATAAAATAGGGGAACAAAAAATGTAATTAAACCTATCAAAAAACACTATAAACTATAAGTTTATAAATGATTGTTATTAAAAGGAATTTATAGCTTATAATTTTTTTTTTTGACATTGTCAAATTAAGTTCTCCAAAAAAAAAACTCATATGACACTTACTTTATGAATTAATCAAGTTGAAAATTATAAATGGTGTGACTAATATCAAGTAGGCTCATATTTATCTCGTCCCACCATTCAAAGTTTGTGGATAATCTAGATGTAAATGAAACTTGTAGTGATTGGTTCAACCAAATACCAAATTTGGTATTTTCGATTAATTTGATCTTATATAAAATTCATTAATAGTTGGAATTCAAAACTTTAGACATTTCTTGATAACTAAAGTTCTACAGAGCCTCAATAATGAATTATAGATTCTAGTTCAAAATTTCTTATTTATGATGTATTTATATATGATTTTTTTATAATAAAAAAAAATTACTGCATACTATTAATAATATGGGCTTGAACATATACTTGGTTATCAATAAAAGTCTCTCTTTTATTTGGCACAAGTTTCTTGACTAGAGATAATTTTGTACGAGATACTGTTGATACTAAATTTCAATAAAAAAAATTAATTGCATCATGAAATGTGGTCGCCTTAGTTTAGAAATATACATTTAATACATAGTTTAATTCGGCATGATAATTTTTGAATTTAGTTTGTTTACATTAACAATGTAACTTTTTTACACATTTATTCAACCAAATTTCTCTATAATGTCACCATTGTAGATTAATTCATTAAATATCTCTATAAATACTTATTTGACATATTTTAATTGGATATGTGTAAAAAAAAATACACTGTAAATATATAAAAATTAATCTCATAAATTTTTCATTAATTGGATATGTGTAACATTATCATAGACATTATTAGAGGTAGTTAAAATTACTTATGGTTATGTGTAAGTTGTTAGGTTAGTTACATTAATTGCACTATATAAAAGTGCATCATACTCTAATTGTAACAACAATTCATCAAATAATCATTTTAAGTTTATTTTTCTCTTTAATTATTTTTCTCTTTCTTAAGCTCAACCATAATTCTTAATAAAGATAGCTCTTTGCATTTCAGAATAAAGGCACTAAAATCTGATAATTAATGGTTGAAAATTAAACTATCATTATCGTCATTTCACTCTAAGAATTATTTGAATGTATGCGTTAAATTTAATTCTAAAGACGGTGCATCAAGTTTAATTTAAAAAATATTGACTTGGTTTTTAGTACCATCACTTTTTTTAATTTTTTTAGATGCGATCATAGTATTGTTATATATTATTTGTTGATTAAATACTACTCGAATCTTTGCAGTTTGATATTGGTTAGTTGGCTGGCTTCGTAATTCGCATGAACAATTGGTCACTAGTGTCCCTTTGTGGACAGCATTCCTTACTGGATAATGAATAAATCAGGTTGTGACAAGTAATGTGCTAATAAAATTGCTATGATTAGCTAGCTCGGATAAAAAAAGGAGAGATGTATGTAAAAATTTATTGATGAAATAATGATATAGGATTGTCGTATATCATAAGGGGGCATGTGGAACTTGTTAAGACCACTCGGAGATGCATGTGGAAACATGCATTATGTTAAGATAGGTAAGGGGCAACATCATATCATATTCTTGACGAAATATGTGTCAAGAGAAACAAAGCGTAATGAACTGGATCAGGTCTTTCTGTTTCATTTGTTTTGTTTGGTTTTCAATAATTAATATAAAACATTAATTATTGGAGGGAGCGGTGGGGTGGAACTTAAACCAGCCACATAAAAATAGAAAATTTTGGACCATGTCTTATGTAAATTAAATTGAGGTAATAGTGTAATAAACTTGTGATGCATAATATTTTGATAAATAAAAATACAAAAAGCCGGCCATGTGTGTTGGCATTGGAGATTGAATTAGTGACTAGGCATGTCAAATTGCCAATATAAGTTAGAACTCGTAAGTACAATTATCCACTCTAACTCGTCTTAACTTTGACAGCAACAAAATTGCTTTCAACAAAAGCACGTATGGATTCCATAATTTTTTGAAATTCAAAATTGGAGACGGAATCGGGATTTGAAATATTGATAATTGTTTAGTATTTGTCGACGAATTTATCTACTTGTAAATTAATAGTATTTTTAATTGTATAATCTAATTAATATTATATTAATTATAATAAATATAATTTTAACTTTATCTACCATCCTTATTATTGACTATTTCATTTTTCTCATTATAAATGTTTTATTTAAAAAAAATAATATTTTTTAGGATGAGTGTTACATTTAATTTTTAATATAATATTATTTTTTTAATTGTATAATTTAATTAACATTATATAAATTATTATCCTTTACTTTACGCTTAAGAGTGATAATAAATATATCAATATTATTTTAAGTGAATTAACTTACAACATTTTAAACACTACACTCAATTTTAAAGGTAATGATAGAAAAATAATAAATGTTTGATGAGAAATAATAACGAAAGGAAAAAAAAAGTCACATGTCTCGTTTTTTAATTGATATGATTATTTCAATCCACTACTTTAAATACATAGTTAGTTTTCTAACTTGACATTTTAATCTTGTGTTGTACTGTATGGTATTATTGTTGATTATAAAGCTAAATTAGGTCATATGATTGTTCTCGTCTCCTCTTTTCTAATGGTACTGGTTTTTCACCAAATAGTAGTGATTTATAGTTAATTTTTTATCTGAATTTATCACTCTAAATTATTTTTATTCTCTTTCATATAAATAAATTATTTTCACACATATTTTGTTGTCGTTTTTGTGCGATTCTGTATTTTTTTTATTGTCTTAGTATGACGCTTTAGTTTTAAGTTTGATTGTGGTGTTATTTGGTTTAGATTGATAAATATATTTTAATCAAATGCAAATTCAATCAATAATTTACTATTGTAAACATTACAACTTTAAACGCATCACTATTTTAGACCGTTCAATTTTAATATATTTGTAAATTTTGTCGCATTTATAAATATTTTATCATTTTGTGCTATTAACTCGAATGTTGTGAGTTTATTCATAAATTCATCATTTGTCGTTTGAGCAACTTTAAATTATAATATTTTCAATTAATATAATTTATATCAACTTAAATAAATAAAAATTATTTATTTAGTATAAAAATACATCAATATTAACTTGGATTAATTTAATAAAATTATTATTTTATAATATAGAAAAGCTTATAATACAAAAAAAAAAATACTACACTCATATTATTGAAGGCAATTATTGTCAAAAAAGAAATTATTGAAGGTAATTGAAACTTGAGAAAAGTAGCAGGTGGCGGAAATGAAAGGACGGTCTGAGTCAGCAATGAATTATTCTTGTGGGGATTGCCGTTGGAGGGGGCATATGAGTCAGCAGTGAATTATGAAAGCGTATATTTGTCATCAAAATATTTTATACGACCTGACCCAAACAGATCATCGAATGAACGGAAGGATGTCTGAATTGACTCTAGTACCTATGTGTCATGCTACCACCAAATTTCATAGATTCATTTGAGATCTACATCATCATTTATTATTTGGTATTTTATTAACTAAATTATTAAGTAATACATACAAATATAACTAAATGTGTATTTTGTTAGTCATTTTAATATTTGAATACATTTTTTATTAGTTAATTTAGTAATCAAATATATATTTTACTAGTTAATTTGATTTATAAAATTACTTAAAAATAATAATTATATAGTGTGTCTAACTTCAATATATTCAAGAATATAGCAGTTGCACATCACAAAATTAAGAAATTAAAATGATTATTTACTCTTATATAAATATTGATATTTTGATCATGATCCCCTGAATATTAATTCCTGATTTTGTAACTATATATTCGCATCAGATTTTCAGCTCATAAAGTAATGTCTCTTGTGAGATGTATGTTTAAACTAATGATTTTTTTTTTTTTTACAATTGAAAGTGTGAAGTTTTTCCCCCTCAATGTTGGGAAATTATTTCATGAACATCAATACACCCAAATAACATTTTGAAAGAGAATGAAATAAAGAGAGTAAGGTAATATTTGTGATATGTTAATAATATGATATAAATAGATATAAAGAGAAAATAAAGGGCTAATATATGATATTGAAAAATATGAGGTGTTTGTATATCACTGCTTTGTATATTTTGGTTTCTGCGAGAACCTTTGATGTTTATATGCACTTAGAACATCTTCAACGTGGATTATTTTAGCTAATATAGACCTAATTTATTAGCAACCCTTATTAGATAAAGAACAAAAGAAAGTGTCTATTAGACATGATATCTGAATAGTTACTTTATCTCTTTTATATGACAACTGGGTTCCACTGTTAAAAAAATAATAATAATCATAAAAGATAGAACATGTGTTAGTGAAATATATTTCTTTATTTTAATAATAATGTAAGTTTATTACTAAACTCCACTTAGTATTTTTTTATGAAGTGCCGACTTTAAATATAAACAACTTTGGGTGAATATAAAGTGATGTATTTGATTTAAATTTTGGATCAAATACATCAAATTTTATTAATCTAATATATATATTGATTACCAAATGTAGGTAGTATTGAGGCAAAATTATGAATCTCTAATCATGATTATGTTTCTATTTAACTTGTGTTTTTAAATGAGTTACTAAAAGATAGAAGATCAAATACATTCATAAAACAATCAACGGTTTCACCATGAATTAAATCAAAGAACATCATACCTTAATTGAGCTGAAAATTGATTACCACATCATTCTGGTTTATCAAGATCATTATAATTTATCAAAATGATCATTATGGTTTATCAAGATCATTCTGGTTTACTAAATGATCATTCTGGTCATTTCGTTTTAAGGACAAAGTTAAAACATATCATTACCCATAGTTCAAACTTCAAGATAAAAGAATATCAAGACTACTCAAAATTATAATCAATCTCAATATTCAAGCTGGAGGCCTAAAGAAACAAACTTGTCATCATATCAATAATCAGATCGATCTCCAGATTAATGAATTGTGAGCAAGGACGAAATGACACTCTTGCTGCAATTTTTGTAGAAAGCTCATCATGCCTCTAAGACAAAGAACTGACACTAGACAACTATTAAATCATTCATCCATGTTTTCCATACAACACAAAACCAATAACGTTTTGGATTGGATAACACACATGCATATTAGATCTAACTTTGGATGAACGTTTTCCTCTAAGATTAGTAACGACTATAATGAGTCTTTACTAACTTTCTCTATTCCTATAAAAAGAACATCAAGATGGAGACAACAACAAGAGTTTTCAGTGCAATTATTCCAATACTTAATCAATCATACTCATACAAACAAAACTCTTCAATCGATAAAACTTCATCTTTCTCTTACTATACTCAAGGATTTCTTTATTTAGTTATTGCTGACAATCAATCTCAAACAAGTGTTGAGTAGATTCTGATCCTAAAACCTTTTATCATACACACCATTTGAAACTCAATTTTATCTCTTAAGATAGTTTGAGTATTTTGTAAAAATCCTTTACGGGCTGCAATATAACTGTAAAAACTCTTTCAAGGTTGAAAGATGAATTATGTAATTGATCAAAAGAGATCAAGAAAGATAGTGAAAAAACAAGAACGTTCTTGTGTCAAACACATTAGTGAAAAACTCACAAATTGTGAGAACTGAATGTAGCTCACATTGGATTAACCAAGATACATCATTGTGTGATATTATTATCTATATCTTTATTTATTTCTCACTCACTATCACATATCACCTTGAAATAATTTGTTTTATTCGTTTTTAACTTATCCAGAACGTTCTGAATTTTTATTTGTAACCAACATCAATCTTGAATTATTTAAATTAGAAGCATAATTTAACATTTTAAAAAATAATCACAATTTAAACTTCATTCTTTGTAATTGATATTGCTATCTATTATATATATTTAAAACAGACTCTCATGTCACTTCATAGTATTTCTTCCACATGTGCAAACATATCCCACCTCAACTAAAAAAGCGTACGCCTTAGAGAGTTCTCTTGTGTTTTTATTGTAGTACCTCAATTTTGTCCCAATAATTAAAAATTATTTTCATAATAATAAAAACAAAACAAAAAAAACATAATCAGTATTCGTCCTTTATTTTTAATTTTAATCTTTGAATTTTAATTTTTTATTTTATCCCAATTATATCTTCACCATTCCTACACTCAATCACAAAATCATTGTTAATGTCCCAATTATATCTTCACCATTCCTACACTCAATCACAAAATCATTGTTAATGTCCCAATTATATCTTCACCATTCCTACACTCAATCACAAAATCATTGTTAATGTCCCAATTATATCTTCACCATTCCTACACTCAATCACAAAATCATTGTTAATGTCCCAATTATATCTTCACCATTCCTACACTCAATCACATAACTTGCATAACTTTCTTTTATTTTATGGACATCTTGCTGCAAAACAATGATAACCCATAACTTTCTTTTATTTTATGGACATCTTGCTGCAAAACAATGATAACCCATAACTTTCTTTTATTTTATGGACATGTTGCTGTCAAATAAATAAAACTCAGAACTTTGTTTTATTTTATGAATACAACATGTCACTATTTTAGTCTATAAGAAGAAGATAAAAATTCATTTGAAGGGAGGAGGTGAGATTTCGAAAATAGAAGATTTATTTTCTTTGCTTCTGAAATAAATCAAGAAAAAAGAGAGAAAATGTTGTAAAAAACCAAAACAGAGAAGATAAAGAAACGTTTTGGAAAAAGTCCACCACAATCCTTCTTCAAACCAACTCATAACCATAACCAAAACTCAAACTCATTTTAACAACACAACCCACAAAAATCTATTAAAAGATAAGATAGATAAGAGGATCGTTACTACTTTCAGTTCAGTCGCGCCGCCGTAGCCTCCATCTTCACTGTGGCCGATATTTAGAAAGGCAAGTATTTTTTTTTTACTCTCTTTAAGTTTGTTGTGCTTTATGTTATTTGGAAGATATAAACATCACTATGTTAATAACTAAGATTTGGAAGAAGAGCTTGATTTGTTGGAAACTTTGTTTTATTTGACATTGGGTGTTTTGTTTGAAATCTTAGTTTTATTGTTTCTCTGGTTTGGCTTATAAGGCTATGATGATTTCTTTGGTTTTTATTTATTATTATTTTGTGAAGATATTTCCCCATATTATCACTACTGGCCTCAGCATTTGTTATCCTACTGCTAACTCTATTATTAGTGTGTTGGTATTCGCATAAGAAATGACACTAGCAACCTGCCATCCATACTTTCTTTTTCTCTAATATCACGTGAGGCAATATCAAGTAACATGTGTGTATGTAATGCTGTAAATTACTATTTTATTTCATTTAACTTAAATAATAATAATTATTTAATTTAATAATGATGGTCATTTAACATAATTTAATTTGATTTAATATAAATAATGACTAATTAGTAATAAACATAATTCATTTCACTTATAAATGATATTAATATGCTATTTAATATTAAATGAGTTATGCTTTCATCATTTGATTCACTAAAAAGTATTTGAAAGAGTTCACAATTTGTATATAGTTTTTATTTTATTAATCTGGTATTTTTATTTTTTATTTATTTAATAAATAACAATACAAGTCTATATTTTTTTTTTACCGTTTATTTTATTTTTAGGTGTGTTTATTATTGAGCTTATTTCGTAGAATTATTTAAATTTATTTAATTTTTAACATCAATTATTATTATTATTATTATTTTAAAAGGGTAAAGATAAAACTATAATCGAATATTGTAAGGTTAATTAGATGTGACATCTTTTTAATCTTTGAGTTATTAGAACACAAATTGTGACAATTTGATGGTTCTAAATCTCATAATCACAAATGATTTAATAAACTAAAAATTCATAAACAAATAAATCATAAAAATTATTTAAAGTTAATTAAAATCTTTTAATCTCGGAGTTACATAATACAAATTATATATTTTGATAACTCTAAAACTTATCCTTTTAAAAAAAAATTTATTTAATTATTATTATTATTACTATTATTACTATTATTTTTGAAGTTGTTAAGATACAAATTAAACTATTTGTTTGTTTTGAAATTCAATTTAAAAATAAAAAATAAAATATTCTTAAGAGGATTAAATTAGATGTGACATCTTTTTACTCCTTGGATTTTGAGACACGAGTTGTACAATTCGATCGTCTTAAAATTCATATTTTAAGATAATTATTCAAATCGGGCAAGTTTATTTCTTTATGCTTGTCAAAATTAATTTGTTTTAAAAGAAAATAACAAAAAATACAATTTATTTAAAAGCAATCAACACATCCACATTTTCTTCCAAGAACTACGTAGCTTTGATTTCTCCATCGCACAGGGAGATACGTAGGAGCAAGATCACACTCTTGTCAAGCACACTAATAAAAACTTTCTTTTTTTCCACTCTTTTTTAACACACTTTTATCTCAAAAAATCACATTTATAAAAAACAATTTATATTCATATTTAATAATAAAGAAAAATAAATATATTTAAGTTGATATAATTTTACACAATTAATTAAAGGTAACCGTATTTTAACGGATGTCGTAGGGTGCTAATACCTTCCCTACCCATAATCGACTCCCGAACTCAAAATCTGGTTTCAAAGACCATTTTTACATTTTTAAGGGTTTTCCAATATTTTCCCTATTTTAAAATAAATTTTGGTGGCGACTCCATTGAATTCGATGAAAACTCGAAATTTTAGGCCGCGACAGTCGCCTACTTTCATTATCTTTATAACCTTTTAGCTCTATTACAACTCAGTAAGTCGTCTTACCATTTTTCTTTACCTTATTTCCTGCTTTTTTGAGTTTTTCTATTTTGTGGTCGTTCATGGCTACCGTGGTGGTTGTTGTGGTCCTACGGTGGTGAGTTGTTCCTCCACGATTGTGACGTTTCTTGGTGAGTGTTGTATTCCTATTTCGATTGTGGATTATTTGAGGAAGTGTATCATTATATTAGGAGCAATCGTAAGTTCGAGGATTCTAAATTCACGTTGTAGTGGCTACCAGCAACGCTCTGTTGCTATGTTATGCTCTTTGTTTAGTGGTACAGTGGTTCTCTCTTTTACCTTTTCACTTTTGAAACTGCGGTTGAATGGAGGATTTGAATGTCGAACTCATCTTCTTCTTGTCTCCTGAATAAGCATCCATAAACAAAAGTAATTTGAACCTAGATGACTTGTCGACTAAGGTATCAATATTGGGAAGCGGATACACATCTTTGGGACACACTTTATTGAGATCACTATAGTCAACATAAACATGTCATTTATTATTATATTTTTTTTAATGAGTACAACATTGGAGAGCATAGCGGTATACTTAGCATCAGAAATAAAATTTGCAGCGAGTAAGTTAGAAACAACCTTTTTAGCGGCTTCAGCCTTCTCTAAAGTTTGTTTGCGACGGTGTTGGACAATTGATCAAGCATATGGGTGCACAGTTAGCTTGTGACAAGCAACTTCAAGATCTATGTCGAGCATCTTGTTAGCAGTCGATGCGAAGATGTCGGCATACTCTTATGGTTCTTCCTGAGATGTCTCATATCGGGATCAAGGTAAATTCTTCAGCCGGTATTGGCCTTTTAATTGGCTTGCGAATAGACGCGACATCGTCTTCTATCTGCAACCTGTCAGTCTCGTTGATTGGTAACAGTGAGGACTTGGCTTCCCTTTTTGTCTGACTATGCAAATTTCGTGCATTTTTCCCAACTTTTGCGGTTGGCTATGAAATATCTTCTCGTTGCTTTGATGTCAGCTTCCACAATCACTCCCTTTCTATATTTCTGGTGGTACTTGAGCTTAAAAGGGATAATGGAAGAGATCGCACCTAACTTTGCCATGGTTGGATGACCGATAATGTAGTTGCAGATCGACTTGCAATCGATAACTAAGAATTGGGTCTTGACGATCTTCCTAGATTTGTCTTCTCCGAAAGTTACAAGTAACTTGACATAAGCTTTGTAAACCGGGTCCTACATATGGTAGCCTATTTTCTTTGGTGAGATGGAGTGTGTCGAACAACCCCGAGTACAAGATGTCGCATGAACTCCCTTGGTCGATTAGGACCCTGCAAACTTCTTGGCCATACATACTTGTACAAGCAGTAGGATTTGGGAGTTTAGTATCCCCCCAATGATTTATTTATCGTAAAAATATAAAGGGAGTCAAGACCCCTCCTTGCTAATCGTGATGTTGTGCAGGTTTTTAGATGTCATGTCCTCTAGTTTTCTCTCGATTAGAACTGATATTGGATAATTTCTAATCATGTTATGCCCATTGCACTTGTGGAAGCAACAATACTTGCTTTTGTTGACCCCTTACCTTAGAATGACCTATCAAGGGAATTGGATTCCCCTTTCTCTAAATTTTGCGTTAGGCGCACTCGGCTAATATGTGTTCCCTAGAGACGTTTAGAAAGCTATAGTCGAGGTATTGAACAGGTTGGCTCCCTCGGTTTGTCGAATCTTTTTATGACTTTTCTTACCACTTACGTTCAACTAGAGATAGTTGGAATGTGTTAGTAAGTATGGTCTTGTAGTCCATATTTGATATGTCCATGTATGATATGTCCATTTGTACCTTTTGACTGTAGATTTCCTCTTCCTTTGGGATGTAAATTTTGTTGGAACCAAGTTGGTTTTATACTTAGAGTTTTGATGATAGCAAAAGTATTTAATGAGAACAATATATTTGACTTCACATAGTATGAAAGAAAATTCGTGTTTTTGAAGAAAATCTAAAATAAGATTTCATACAAATTTATATTTGAAGAAAATCTAAAATAAGATTTGATTCATATTTATAATTGAAGAAAAACTTTGACCAAGTTAAAAAGAAGACATGGTTAAGATTTGAAAAAGATTTGATCCAAATTTATCTACAATAAAATATGAACGTAATCAATCTTAATAATTTACAAACTCAATCTGAACAAAATACAAACATAATCAATCTGAAGAATTTACAAACTCAATATGAACAAAATACGAACTTAATCAATCTAGAAGAATTTCTCATATTGAATTCAAAAATAAAGAATTGGCTAAAGAACATATTTATCAAAAAATGTCTTGTTCAAAATTATTTTTCAAAAAGATCATTTTTGACCATGCTAGAAATGAAGATACAATTCAAAATTAAACAAGGACTAAGTTGAATCCATAATTTTATCTATAAATCGATACTCAAGGCTGAAGAAGAAAATCATCGAAAATAAGAAAGGAGTAGAAGAACTCATAAGCTCAAAATTTCAAATTCATCTTAGAGTTCAAAGAGATAAAGATTTGTTCAAGTTAGAAATATCTTCTAAGTGTTTTTTTTTTTCTTAGAGTGTGAGAGTTATTATTATTATTACCAGCTTTGTTAGAAGCAAACACTTAAAGTTCCAATCTTTTGTATCTAATCCAATAGTGGTTTAGTTCTTTCTTCAATATGGGGTTGTTAGATTGTTTGGGAAGACCGACTTGGAGTGTCTGGTGCTTTATAATTCAAGGTATTTGAATTAGTAGATTAAAGCCTTTTGAATGAGGGTACTGGATGTAGCCAAGTTAGTGATGAACCAGGATAAATCTATGTGTCCAATTATTTATGCTTTCATTGTTTGCTACCTCTGAACCCGATTGCTTCTTATATAAGTAATTCATAAAAACCAATATGCCTTCATCAAAATAGCAAAAAATTATAAACTTTGTCAAACACAATTCAACCTTCATTCTCGTGTTTGCACCTTCAGGTTTAGGCCTAGGGCAAGAAGTCATTCAAGGTCTTAGGTCTCAACCCAATGTCGTCAGTGAAATGACTTCCTTCGAGAAGTCCTTTCTTCACAAGGCACATATTCATGTTGTCGTTCACCTTTTTAACGAACTCGACTTCTTTGTTGAAGTGTTCAATGTAGTTCTGGAGGGTTCATTTATTCCATAGACAATAGTTGATAAGGTATCAATCGTCTTAGGTTGTTTTCAGGACGTCGTGTACTGAGTGGCGACTTTCTTGCAGAATTCCTTCCAATAATCGACGGTGTTTGGAGGTAAACCCTTAATCGAACTATTGGTGTTTTCCTTCAACGTGAGTGAGAAGAGATAACATTTGATGGGTCCTTCCACTCCATGGTAATCGAGGATGGCTTCCAAGTGGTTTCGTCATATGAGTCCATGTGTGGGGATTTCTCCAACACATTCGATATCATTGAATTCTTGATCCTTGTTATGAAGGGTCCCAAGAACGTCACCTAGATCGTGAATGATGTCAATGCAGTCGTATATCCATGAAGGGGAGTCCTTATAGGACCTTATGTGGTGTCTTCTATATGGTGACTCCCATGGGGAATGCCTCCTACTTTCTGGAGTCGATTACTCCTTCACCCTCACCTTCTAGGCAGAGTGTCGTGACAATGTCGTCCCACTGAACCTTTAGTGAATTCTTGTGTTTCATTGGATGTTACCACGATGGAGGCGGTTTGTTATCGGTAGATGTGTTTGTGGTGCAGTTTGGATCAATTTTGGGAGAAAAACTCATCTAGTCCAAAGATTAAAATATTCGCGGTAGGGTTCAGTTTGGATGGCAACTAAAAAAAATTTGATCTGATCCAAATTAATGCGGTTAAAATTGGATCAATTTTCAATTGATCCAAATTACAACTTGTAATATATTATTTTAAAAGTCATGCTAGCAAGTGCTTTAAGGACACTTGTTAAACAGTCAAAAAAGGAAACAAACAAAAATTTATATATACAAAAGATCACTTTTTAAAATATATTTCCTCTTTTGATCTCTTAACAAATTCCTTTGGAGTACTTGTTAACATTTTCTTTATTTTAATAATAATGTTATAAAATTAAATTAATGTGACAAGTTTGATGCAAAATATTATATACTGAAAATTAATACTACGGAATAACATAGATCGACTATGTTTGAATCATATGAAATAATAAGAAAAGTATTTTAACTTAAACAAATAAGTATTATTAAAAATTAATTGAAACTAACAAATAATAGTTTGATGCAATACCTCACGCTAACAAATAAATAAATACATAAGTATTAAAATTTATAAATGTGATTTAATTTGGGTTTTAAAAATGAATCTGAAATATGATCCGATCTGAGCAGTTTTCGTAAAATAAGATTCAAACTCATCCAATAATTTTGGTTTTGTGCGGTTTTTAGTTTTTTGGATAGGTTTGAGGTTTTTTTTCTTGGTTTGGATATGAACACCCATAGTTGTCGGTTATCCAAGGGCTGAGACGAAAAATCTGTTTTAGGACCATTTGAGATTGTTTTCGATTCAGAGTGACAAGATCATCGATAGTTGCTCTTCCATTATGAATCACCGCAAAGTCGACGTCCGCGTTAGGCTTGTCATTGCTAACAGGGAGCTCTTGGGATGGAGAGATTGTGTCCCCATCCTCCGGTTGTTGGACGGCCGCATCAACATTTTCATGTTGTTGTTATGTTTGTTGCCAGCCATCAAAAAGTTACAGACTAGGTATTTAGCAAAGCAAGGAAACCTTAAATTCGCACAGACGACGCCAATGATCTGATCTAGACCGAGGAAGAGAGTTGGCTTCGTGGATTGGATAATTTGGACCGGGGTGGTATCTACAAAAACTTTGACACTCAAGTAAGTATTGATTCGAGGAGAGTAAGAGGTATCAAGATAAGGAAGTGTCTTTTTTTAGGTGCTAGAGACACTATTTTATAGACTTGAGTTCCAACGTAGAGGGGAACAAATACATTGAATAGTTATTAATGTGGGCGAATTGGACAGGATAACAACCTTGGGGTCATTACAACTAGGTTTATCCATTGAGGATTGGGAACCCTTATTGCCTTTTGTAGATTACGATACTGGATTAGATCGATGTGATAAAACGAATTGGACTTTGCATAGTCTGAAACAAATATATAAATGTCTGCACTAATCAAAAATTATATTTCGTACCTGATCTCGTACAAGGAGCAAAATAAGTGAGTGATTATTAAGGATAGTCATTATCCAAACATTATCATCTCATTTTTTTATCATCTCCACTTAGTAATTGAATGTTGTTAAAATTTTAATGATATAAAGTTATTGATAATAACTATTTGGTTGTGAGAATAAATTTATAAAAAAGAAAGAAGTGAGAAAGAGTG
>NC_021162.2:49472056-49478122 GCF_000331145.2 Cicer arietinum | reverse complement strand
AGTGTAAGAAGAGATAAAATAAGAGAAATTTAATATATTTATATATTATTTGTGGCGAGTTATATGTGGCACCACTTTCATAAGAGATCTATTATTGACTAATATTTAAAAATCATCAAAAAATTCTATAAATGATCTATTATTGACTAATATTTAAAAATCATCAAAAATTCTAACGATGATCTACAATAGTTTTCTAAAGTAATAGTTCATGGCAGTCATCTTCTTCATGATAAGATGATGAGTTGATTGTTATTGATTCAATATAAGATACATATTTGTTTTTCCTTTGTTTTTATTGAACTAGAATTATTTAAGTTATTATCTCAATCATAAAAATGAAGATGATCATTAACATCTATTTCTAAAATATGGCATATTTGATCGTCATAGTTTTAAACATTTTTCAAAATATTGTTTTACGGTAGATTTGGTCCATATTTAGAATATGTCATTATTTGGTATAAGGGAAAAATCACATAAATATAAGAGGAAAAAACCTCTCTGTTTGATCGGTTGAATAAAAATTGAGAAGAGAAAAGTATTAATATTTTTAAAAGACAAAAATACTCGTAAACTAAAAACTAACATATAATTTAATCATAAGTTTAATTAATTAATTTGTTATAATTAAATCATCACTTTTAAACAATTAAATTATAAATATGTATTAATTTAATTATATGATAAACTTAATTTACTTAATTTAATGTGACTTGTTTGTTGAACCACATTATTTCTCTAACGTGGTTAAACGAGTTCCAATTCAAGAAAATTCAAGTTCGATTCATAGTTGTAAATATTTTTTTATTAGATTTTATATATCTCTTAGACAAATACTAAATTTTTAGGATTCAATTTCACATAAAACTATAGGAATTAAATTAAAAAAGAAGAATGTGACAATTTGATAGAATTGTGCTTTTTCATAATTTTTGTATGAGAAAAAATATACCACGTTGCAACATTTATATATTGTGTATGAATTTTTTTTAATATGAATTAGACTCTACGTTGAAAAATATTTTAAACTTTAATGATCATATCCAATGTCTCTTAAAAGTAAATATTAATGTTGTTTTCATTTATGAGTTCTATTTCTCATAAATCTTGATAGGTCTCTTTGATGGAATTGAGTTTTTGCACGAGAAAAAATAGATGTAATTGCAACTTTTATATATAGTACTCGAGATATTTTAATATGAACTACAATCACCATTTAAAAATATTTTAAACTCTAACTATTACATACAATAATTATTTTTATTTTCATGACTAACATAATAAATTAAATTATATTAATTCTATAAAAAAAAGGAAATTTATAAGTTGCTTGAGTCTTATGTGGCAATTTGAATCTACAAAGAGTAAATTAAGCAACCATTTGAATATCTCGCTAAAAATACTCTAATTAAAAACAAAACAACCAAATGAACAATACGAAAACAAAGTGTATTTTTTCTTCATAAATATTAAAATAGAAATGACATTTACAATGAAGAAAAATAAAAGAATTTAAAAAATGGAAACTAAAAATCAAAAAATCAAAAAATTGTCATTCTTAGTTTGATTCTGACTTAACTTCTCAACCCACACATTCTTCTTACCATTGTCATTGCTATTACCTTCCTTCTCTTTTCCATCAGTTTTTCTCACCTCCTCTTTATTTTTCTCTAATTCACCATTATTACTATTCTTTGGAAAAAATATTCCATGAACAAACGACTCAACATCTTTTCTTGAAAACCCATTTTTATCCTCAACTTCATTATGCGGAATATACGGTGGACGTGCTATTTGCAACACCGTGTTCCACTCCACACCTTTGAAAAAATCATGACCCTTTATTTCATCAACCTGAATCCTACGGTCAGGATCTTTTTCAAGTAACTTCGTGATCAAATCCTTCAACGGCGTTGTTTCACTATTTTGTTCAGGCTCATTTGTCAAAATCCGGTGGAACGTTTCCTTTCTATTAGGACTACTAAACGGCGTCGTTCCGTAAAATAACTCATACAAAACAACACCGAGTGACCACCAATCAACGCTAAAGTTATGTCCATTTCCTAAAATAACCTCAGGTGCCACGTAATCCTCGGTTCCCACGAACGAGTTTGACTTCTCAACCGAGTCTGACTCGCTCCTTTTACACACCGAGTTTGGATCGAGTTGATTCTCCGAGTCGAAACTTGGTAATCTAGAATGGCAATGAAAAGAATGATAAAACCGCACTAACCATCTCTTCTTATCTGTTGTTACATTTGGCGAGTTGGAACCTGGTGACGAGTTGCAACTCAGTGATTTTGGGTTAAGTTTCTTGGATAGGTCGAAATCTACAAGCATTATATGACCCGTTTGTTGAATCATGATGTTCTCTGGTTTCAAATCTCTATAAACTACTCCTAAATTGTGTAGGTACTCCAATGCTAAGACCAATTCCACAGCATAAAACCTTTACACACAAAAATAAATCACATCAAATCAAACAGAAAATTCATCATTGTTGTGCACATGAAACACTTTTATACATATTACACATGCATGTTAACATAAGTGATAATTTTAAAAAATAAATAAATTGGATGTAATTAAAGTATCATTTATTATATACTAAATAAGCTTTCGATTAGAGGTACCGTGATACACGGTGGTCCCAAAAATGAAGGAAAATTTGAATTTAATTTTTTTTCACCATTCTTAAACACAAGTAAATCAAACTTTTAAACACAGCCCATTTCTCAAATCAGGATTGTTTGTTATTGAAAAAAATAAAACTATAGAAAGAACTAAACCACAAAAACCCAGAGATTTTTTTTCTTGATATTTTAAGATTCCACCATGCACGAGAAAATGATGAAACAAAAAAAAATTAAAATTTTATAATTCTGGAAGATTAATATGAATTTTAAGCAATACCCATTTTCTAGAATCATTTTAATTATAGAAAACATATTTAAAATTGATGAATTCAAAGCAAAAAAAAAAATGTTTAAATTTTCCAACATTTATTTGGTAAGAGGAAAAAAAGGTAGTACCTAATAATTTCTTCAGAGAATATCTTCTGAGGCTGTTTCTTTCTAAGAGAATGCAAATTTCCACCATGACAATAATCAATGGCGAATCCAATAAGATTCTCAGTTTCAAAAACACCTTTTAATCGTGGCAAAAGAGGATGATCAAAACGACGTAGTATTTGTTGTTCAAACGTGACCCTTTTGCATTGACCTGTTTGGTTTTTATTTTTCTTCTGAAGAAGTTCTTTAGATATAACTTTCAAAGCCATCCATTCCTCTTTCGATGATCCGTAGGTTCTCGCAAGGAACACAACGCCTTTTGCACCGCGTCCCACGGCCGATATTACCTTAAGGTTTCGGAAGTCCCATGTTTCGCCGCTGTAACTCATGGCGGAGGTAACCTCGTACCTCGGGTCGACCCGAACTCCGAAACCGTTTTCACGTTCTCTGTTGTTGGAAATAGAATGTAGCTTTTATAAATATGATGGTGTTGTAATCCTGTGTAACGCTTTCTACGCTAAGATAGTGGACCTGAAATTTTTTATTTGACACGTGGAATTTTGATGACGTGGATGGTATTTATTGCGTGTGTGGTGTTGATTAGGTGTGTTGCGGATGTAGGGGGATTTAAATTATGGACAACTCATTGAAAGATGGAAAATTACGTGTGATTTTTAATAGGTAATTACGTTCAAAGTTCAAATTCTAGAAAGAGGCTATAAATATAATCAGAAAACCAACGACACGAGATTAGTAGAAGGAAATATAATGTTGCGTAACTGAACAATCTGATCTGATTAAGACGTGCTGTTTTTTAAAAAGATTTTATTCTTTTTATTATAAAATATAATTAGCGTATAAAATTATTTTTCCATAGATATAAAAGATTTTTGTTTAATTACAATATGTTAAAGAAATTAAAGAAGTTAGAGATTTTGAGACAAGTTTGAAAGCATATGGATTCCTCCTAATTAGAAGCAAATCAGATAATTCTATGGTTGCAAATTTAATTAGCAAAAGGTGAAACACTTCTGACTTCTATATGTGAAAGTTGAAGATGATCCTAGAATTTGAAAACTACACATTTGAAAATCTTGGGTACATATACATGGTAGTGTGGTACACAGTCAAGGAGAAATAAAAGGAGATTTAAATCATAGAATTTATGTGGAATAGTTGAAACATGAACGTGAATGTTGTGTTGAATGTACAGAAAAAATTAGATAAGATAATATTAAGAATGATAATATTAAAGAAAAAGTTGATGTAAACACAGTAGAAATGATGATAAAATCTCAATTTAAGTGGTTTGACTATAAGGATAAAATATTTGTATATTTCATTGTAAGGAGAGTAGATATGAAGATAGTCAAATCATTATGGGTAAAAGAAGATATAGAAAGACTCTAAGATAAATTATTAATAAATATCTAAAGATAAAAAAAGAACGAAAGTAGGCATTACAACGAGGCGGGACGGGGGGTGGATTTTGTCTCCCACACTCTTGCACCCGACTAGTAGGGAAAATTCGCATCTGCACCTGTTTCTTATCGAGAGTGAAATTTAGGTTCTCATCCCGATTAACGACGGAGTTTGGGTTTCACCGCCTGCGTCCATTCATATATAAAAAATAATCAATTTAAAAGTCATATTAATTATAATTAATATAATAAAATAATAATAAAAATAATAATAATAATAATAATAATAATAATAATAATACAATAATAAAATTAAAAAAAATATGAAAATCGTATTTTTAATAGAGAGAATATTATAATTTTTAATATTTAAAAATATTAAATATATTGAATATGTACATGTATAAATTTAAAAATGACAATAATATTATGAGCAGAGCGCGTTCGAGTGGGGGTGCAGGGTATATATCAACACACTTAAACTTGTCCCTGCTGCAAGTTTTTATTTTGAAGAAAGTCTGCATCCAATCAAAACGGATTTTTCTCGCCCAAATCGAGACGAATTTGAGTGTATATCCGTGAGTACAAATTTTGTTGTCATTTCTAAACGAGATAGAGATATCTTATATGATAAAATATATGTGACATCATTTAATCCATGCACCTGCTCTACTTAGTGGAATAAGGTTTGATCGTTGTCTTTCTAACACTAAGGTAAATAAAATCGGATTGAACATTGAAGTGGTTTAAGATCGAATTCAAAGTTTAAAGGTTTAATTGAGATTGAACTAAGGTTGGACCGGAAATAGTTCAATCTTCTAATTTTAATTTTTATATGACATTAAAAATAATAATAAACAAAAAGTAACATTATTAATTGTTTTAGTATTTGAAGAGCGGAAAAAAATTTGAGATTAAATTAAACTAGACAAATACTATTAAAAATTAAAGAAGATAAGTGGGAGAAAATTAAAGAGGTTTTATTTTTTTTATTTTGTTTATTTTTACATTTTTTTAATGGTGATAAATTGATAGAAGCAATAATTTTTTTTTACCAAGATAACAACAATCTCCTTTATGTTATTAATTTGTTAAAAAAATAAAAATTCAGATGTAACGCCATAGACTGACTACTTTGTTTTTTTATTATTTTATTGTAAATGAAATTGATGATTTCTTTCATATTAATATAATATTACTTGTATATTTAAGTATATTTATTATTGCAGTCAAATATAATTTGTGATTTTCAGATTTTTATTATAAAATGAATAATAATTTCTTTTAATTAAATTATATAAAATTTATGTTTTTCATTAACATATTTGAATTTCGAATTTTTTTAAATATAATATTTCATACTCGTATCGGTAGTGTTCCCGTATTTATGCATGATAGGGTAGTGTTGGTATGCTAGGTTTTAGAACAAACATGCGGCTAGCTGGCAAGTCTTATATCGAAAACTTTTAACAAGAAGTGCAAATTATTATAAATTAAAGTGTATATTAATTTTAAATACAAAATGACATTTTGACTTGATTTGAGTTAGTTTAGATTTGGAATTGCAAAGCCCAGTAATTTCCTAACATAATTACTATGATCAAACCTATTAAATTTCCTTATATATATAT